>NC_133522.1:38062500-38270000 GCF_049354715.1 Callithrix jacchus | reverse complement strand
AAGGAGGGCGAGCTGACGCAGGGTGGGGTGCTGCCTCACCTGGGAAGTGAAAGAAACCAAGGAACCTCCCACCTACCCAATGGAGGCCATTAAGGGCTTTTCCAGCCACTTTGGCACTCTGGTCCTGATATTCTGTTTCTCCTGCAGTCTTTATGGCCCACAGACCAGGAGATACCCGCTAGCTGACAAGCACCACAGGTTTCCAGCATGGCTGTTTCAGCCTGCACCATGGGTTTCCAGCACAAAACCCACACAAATCTGGGGGGCCAATTTAACTGGTGCCTGGAATGCTTGGGAGACAGAGCCACCCATTCACCTGAAAAAGATGGGGCTAAAAGCAGGGAGCTAGGTGATCTGGCTCAACAGGTCCCACCCCCACAATGACCAGCAGTCTGAAAACCACTGGTTTGAGAGTTTTGCAGCCAGAGTTGCAGTTTGAGCTTGACCCGGGATGGTCAAGCTCCATGGGGGAAGGGCATATGCCATTACCAAGGCAATCCACCATTACCAAGGCAGTCTGCCATTACTGAGGCAGTCCGCCATTCCCGAGGCAGTTCTAACTTTACCTGTGTAAACAAAACCGCAAGGAAGTTTACACAGCAGCTGGGAAGAGCTTGCGGCAACTCAGCAACACCTCTGCAGGCTGAAGCAGCCATGCTGGAAACCTGCAGGCAGACTGTGACTAGACTCCCTCCTTGCTGGGCAGGGCATATCTGAAAAAAGGCAGCAGCACGTCAGGGACTTATTTATAAATAAAGCCCCATCTTCCTGGGACGGAGCACCTGGGAAAAGAGGTGGTTGTGAGTTCTGCTGCAACAGACTTAAATGTTCCTGCCCAGCAGCTCTGAAAGAAAAAATGGAGCTCCCAGCACAGCACTTGAGCTCAGATAAGGGAGAGACTGCCTCTTCAAGCAGCTCCCTGATCCCTGTATATCCAAAGAGGCATCTCCTAAAGGAGAGCTCTGGTTGACATCTGGCGGGTACCCTTCTGGGATGAAGACACCAGAAGAAGGAACAGGCAGCAACCCTTACTGTTTTGCAGCCCCTTTAGGTGATCCCCAGGCAAGCAGGGTATGGAGTGGACTTCCAGCAGTCCTGAAGCAGAGGAGCCTGACTATTAGAAGGAAAACTAAAAAACAGAAAGAAAGAACTTCATCATCAACAAAATGGACATCCACTCAGAGACCCCATCCAAAAGTCACCAACTTCAAAGACCAAAGGTAGATAAATCCATGAAGATGGGAAGAAACCAGTGCAGAAAGGATGAAATAACCAAAAACCAGAATGCCTCTCCTCCTCCAAGAGATCACAACTCCTCACCAGCAAGGGAAGAAAACTGGATGGAGAATGAGTTTGACGAGTTCACAGAAGCAGGCTTCAGAAGGTGGGTAACAACAAAATTCTCTGAGCTGAAGGAATATGTTCTAACTCAATGCAAAGAAACTAAGAACCTTGAAAACAGGTTAGATGAAATGCTAACTAGAATAACCAGCTTAGAGAAGAACATAAATGACTTGGTAGAGCTGAAAAAGACAGCACGAGAACTTCATGAACCATATACAAGTTTCAGTAGTTGAAATGATTGAGCAGAAAAAAGGATATCAGAGATTGAAGAGCAACTCAATGAAATAAAATGAGAAGGCAAGATTAGGAAAAAAAGAGTGAAAAGAAATGAACAAAGCCTCCAAGAAATATGGGATTATGTGAAAAGACCTAATCTATGTGTGATCAGTATACCTGAATGTGACAGGGAGAATGAATCCAAGCTAGAAAATACTCTTCAGGATATTATCCAGGAGAACTTCCCCAACCTAGCAAGGCAGGCCAACATTCAAATCCAGGAAATACAGAGAACACCACAAAGATACTCCTCAAGAAGAGCAACCCCAAGGCACATAATTGTCAGATTCACCAGGGTTGAAATGAAGGAAAAAATACTAAAGGCAGCCAGAGAGAAAGGTCAGGTTACTCACAAAGGGAAGCCCATCAGACTCACAGCAGATCTCTCAGCAGAAACCCTACATGCCAGAAGAGAGTGGGGGCCAATATTCAACATCCTTAAAGAGAAGAACTTTCAACCCTGAATTTCATATCCAGCCAAACTAAGCTTCATAAGTGGAGAAATAAAATCCTTTATGGACAAGCAATTGCTGAAAGATTTTGTCACCACTAGGCCTGCCTTGCAAAAGTTCCTGAAGGAAGAACTAAACATGGAAAGGAACAAGGAGTACCAGCCATTGCAAAAACATACCAAATGGTAAAGACCATTGACACAATGAATAAACTGTGTCAACTAACAGGCAAAACAACCAGCTAGCATCAAAATGGCAGGATCAAATTCACACATAACAATATTAACCTTAAATGTAAATGGGCCAAAAGTCCCAATCAAAAGACAAACCGGAAAATTGGATGAAAAGTCAAGACCCATCAGTGTGCTGTATTCAGGAGACCCATCTCACCTGCAAAGACACACATAGACTCAAAATAAAGGAATGCAGAAAGATTTACCAAGCAAATGGAGAGAGAGAGAAAAAAGAAGAGGTTGCAATCCTAGTCTCTGATAAAATGGACTTAAACCAACAGAGATCAAAAGAGACAAAGAAGAACATTATATAATGGTAAAAGGATCAATGCAACAAGAAGAGCTAACAATCCCAAATACATATGCACCCAATATAGGAGTCCCAGATACATAAGCAAGTTCTTAACCTCCAAAGAGTCTTAGACTCTCAACAATAATAGTGGGAGACTTTAACACTCCACTGTCAGTATTAGACAGATCAATGAGACAGAAAATTAGCAAGGATATCCAGGACTTGGACTCAGATCTGGACCAAGTGGACCTAATAGATGTCTACAGAACTCTCCACCCCAAATCCACAGAATATACATTCTTCTCAGCACCCCATTGCACCCTTACTCTAAGATTGATCACATAATTGGAAGTAGATCACTCCTTAGCAAATGCAAAAGAACATAAATCATAACACACAGTCTCTCAGACCACAGTGCAATCAAATTAGAACTCAGGATTAAGAAACTCACTCAAAACCACACAACCACATGGAAACAGAACGACCTGCTCCTGAATAACTACTGGATAAATGATGAAATGAAGACAGAAGTAAAGATGCTCTTCAAAACCAGTGAGAATAAAGACACAATGTACCAGAATCTCTGGGACACATTTAAAGCAGTGTCCAGAGGGAAATTTATAGCACTAAATGCCCATGTGAGAAGCGAGGAAAGATCTAAAGTCAACACCTTATCATCAAAATTAAAAGAACTAGAGAAGCAAGATCAAATTCAAAAGCTAGCAGAAGGCAAGAAATAACTAAGAACAGAGCAGAACTGAAGGAGATAGAGACACAAAAAACCCTTCAAAAATAAGTAAATCCAGAAGCTGATTTTTTGAAAAGATCAACAAAAATAGACTGTTAGCCAGACGAATAAAAAGGAAAGAGGCAAGATCCAAATAGAGGCAATAAAAAATGATAAAGGGGATATCACCACCAATTCCACAGAAATACAAACTACCATCAGAGATTATTACAAACAACTCTATACACATAACCCAGTAAATATAGAAGAAATTGATAAATTTCTGGACACTTACACCCTCCCAAGACTAAACCAGGAAGAAGCTGAATCCCTGAATAGACCAATAACAAGATCTGAAGTAGAGACAGCAATTAATAGCCTACCAGCCAAAAAAAGTTCAGGTTCAGATGGGTTCACAGCCGAATTCTACCAGACATACAAAGAGGAGCTGGTACTGTTCCTTCTGAAATTATTCCAAACAATATGAAATGAGGGAATCCTCCCTAACTCATTTTATGAAACCAACATCATCCCAATACCAAAACCTGGCAGAGATACAAGTAAAATAGAAAATTACAGGCCAATATCCATGATGAACATCGATGCAAAAATCTTCAATAAAATACTGGCAAACCGAATGCAACAGCACATCAAAAAGCTTATCCATTGTGATCAGGTAGGCTTCACCCTGGGGAGGCAAGGCTGGTTCAACATACACAAGTCTATAAATGTAATTCACCACATAAACAGAACCAAAGACAAAAACCACATGACTATCTCAATAGATGCAGAGAAAGCCTTTGGCAAAATTCAACAGCACTTTATGCTAAAAACTCTCAATAAACTAGGTATCAACAGAATATATATAATCTCAAAATAATAAAAGCTATTTACAACAAATCACAGCCAATATCATACTGAATGGGCAAAAACTGGAAGCACTCCCTTTGAAATCTGGCACTAGACAAGAATGCCCTCTCTCACCACTCCTATTCAATATAGTATTGGAAGTTCTAGCCAGAGCAATCAGGCAAGAAAAAGAAATAAAGGTATTTGATTAGGAAAAGAGGAAGTCAAATTGTCCCTATTTGCAGATGACATGATTATATATTTAGGAGACCCCATCATCTCATCCCAAAATCTCCTGAAACGGATAAGCAACTTCAGCAAAGTCTCAGGATAAAAAATCAATGTGCAGAATTCACGAGCATTCTGATACCCCAATAACAGACTTAAAGAGAGCCAAATCAAGAAGGAACTGCCATTCACAATTGCTACAAAGAGAAGAAAATACCTAGGAATACAACTAACAAAGGATGTAAAGGACCTCTTCAAGGAGAACTACAAACCACTGCTCAAGGAAATAAGAGAGGACACAAACAGATGGAAAAACATTCCATGCTCGTGGTTAGGAAAAATCAATATTGTGAAAATGGCCATGCTGCCCAAAGTAATTTATAGATTCAATATTATCCCCGTCAAACTACCATTGACCCTCTTCAAAGAACTGGAAAAAACCACCTTAAACTTCTACGGAACCAAAAAAGAGTCTGCATAGCCAAGACAATCCTAAGCAAAAAGAACAAAGTTGGAGGCATCATGCTACCAGACTTCAAACTATACTACAAGGCTACAGTAACCAAACCAGCATGGCACTGGTTCCAAAATAGAGATGTAGATCAATGGAATAGAACAGAGGCCTTGGAAGTAGTGCCACGCATCTATAACCATCTGATCTTTGACAAACCAGACAAAAACAAGCATTGAGGAAAGGATTCCCTGTTTAATAAATGGTGTTGGGAAAACTGGTTAGCCATGTGCAGAAAGCTGAAACTGGACCCCTTCCTTACACCTTACACTAAAATTAACTCCAGATGGAGTAAAGATTAAAACATAAGACCTAACACCATGAAAACCCTAGAAGAAAACCTAGGCAATACCATTCAGGATAGACATAGGAATAGGCAAGGACTTCATGACTAAAACACCAAAAGCAATGGCAACAAAAGCCAAAATAGACAAATGGGATCTAATTAAACTTAAGAGCTTCTGCACAGCAAAAGCAACAATCATTAGTGTGAACCAGCAACCAACAGAATGGGAAAAAATTTTGCAAGCTACCCAAATGACAAAGGGCTAATATCCAAAATTTACAAAGAACTAAAACAAATACACAAGAAAAAAAAAACAAGCCCATCAAAAAATGGGCAAAAGATATGAACAGACACTTTTCAAAAGAAGACATTTATGGGGCCAGCAAGCATGAAAAACTGCTTATTGGCCGGGCAAGGTGGCTCAAGCCTGTAATCACAGCACTTTGGGAGGCTGAGGCAGGTGGATCATGAGGTCAATATTGAGACCATCCTGGTCAACATGGTGAAACCCCGTCTCTACTAAAGACAAAAAAAAAAAAAATTAGCTGGGCATGGTGGTGCATGCCTGTAATCCCAGCTACTCAGGAGGCTGAGGCAGGAGAATTGCCTGAACCCAGGAGGCGGAGGTTGCGGTGAGCTGAGATCACGCCTTTGCACTCCAGCCTGGGTAACAAGAGCAAAACTCCATCTCAAAAAAAAAAAAAGAAAAACTGCTTATTGTCACTGGTCATTAGAGAGATGCAAATCAAAACCACATTGAGATACTACCTCATGCCAGTTAGAATGGCAATCATTAAAAAATCTGGAGACAACAGATGCTGGAGAGGATGTGGAGAAATAGGAATGCTTTTACACTGTTGGTTGGAGTGTAAATTAGTTCAACCATTGTGGAAGACAGTGTGGCGATTACTCAAGGATCTAGAGATAGAAATTCCATTTGACCCAGCAATCCCATTACTGGGTATATACCCAAAGGATTACACATCGATCTATTATAAATACACATGCCCACATATGTTCATTGTGGCACTGTTTACAATAGCAAAGACTTGGAACCAACCCAAATGCTCATCAAAGATAGACTGGATAAAGAAAGTGTGGCACATATACATCATGGAATACTATGCAGCCATAAAAAGGGATGAGTTCATGTCCTTTGCAGGGAAATGGATGAATCTGGAAACCAACTTTCTCAGCAAACTGACACAAGAACAGAAAACCAAACACCACATGTTCTCACTCATAAGTGGGAGTTAAACAATGAGAACACATGGACATAGGGAGGGAAACATCACACACTTGCATCTGTTGGGGGTTAGGGGGCTAGGGGACGGATAGCAGGGGGTCGGGAGATTGGGGAGGGTTAACATTAGGAGAAATACCTAATGTAGGTGATGGGGGGATGGAGGCAGCAAACCACTATGGCATGCGTATACCTATGTAACAATCTTGCAAGCTCTACATATGTACCCCCAGAACTTAGTAAAAAAAAAAAGAAATGGCCACAGCCACCCCAACCTTCAGCAACCACCACCCTAAGTCAGCAACCATCAACATCCAGGCAAGACACTCCATCAGCAGAAAGATTAGGAGTTACTAAAAGCTCAGATAACAATTAGCATTTTTTAGCCATAAAGTATTTTTAAATTAAGGTATGTACATTGTTTTTTAGAAATAATGCTGTTGCACACTTAATAGATTACATATAGTGTAAACATAACTTGGAAACCAAAAAATTTATGTGACTTGCTTTATTGCAATATTTGCTTCATCATGGTGGTCTGGAACCATTCCTGCAATATCGTAAATACATGCCTGTGCAGGCTGTTAATTAATCCCTGAGAAGATGGTTCTGTTTGTAGTTATGAGTTTTCATCTCTTCTTTTCTCTCTCTCTACCCCTTTACTCATTCATCCATCCATCCATCCACCCACTGTTCATCCACCCACCCACCCATCTACCCATTTATTCATCCACTCACCCAACCAGCTATCTACCCAATCTGTTTGTAGTCATGAATTTCCATCTCTTCTTCTCTTCCTTCATCCCTTTATCCATTCATCTACCCATCATTCATCCATTCACCCACCCAATCACCCACCCACCCATCTACCCATTCAGTCATCCACTCATCCAAACAGCTATCCACTCACTCACCCATCAATCCATCTACCTATCCATTCATCCATCCATGGATCCATCTGTCTATTCATCCATCTATCCAGCTATCCAATCATTTATTCATCCATCCATCCATCTATCCATTCAACTATCTGTCCATCCAACTATCCAGCCATCCGTTCACCCATCCATCCATTCATCCACCCACCCATATCCATCTGTTTTCCAAAAGTATTTATTAAGCATACACTTGGTTTGTAAGGATGGTATCAGGGTCTGTGCAGGATTTCAGGACATGCTGAATAAGGGCCCTTGTCTTAGGAGAACGCTTACTTGAGCTGGGAAGACAGACTCATGAAGCAAAGATATCAGTAAGAATGATTAGAACCAAGGAGTACAAGAGAGTCATGGGGACCTCTTCACTCCTTCCCTCACTCTCTTTCTCCTACATTTTCTTGGACACCTGTGTAGCAGGCCTTTCTCTGTCAAACTTCTTCCAGAGATGAAAGTAATTATATGGTCACATTGACACCTCTGGAGAAAAGAGCATTATCAAGCTACTTCACAAAGGTTTTCTTAGTAAATGGTTTTATTATGGTAGCCAGGCCCTCCTACTCACTCAGAGGAATGTCATTGTGGTAAATGGGCCCTTACTCAGTTTTGTGGAATGTATTAATACATAAAATTAAAATTGAATATGCCCTTTTTTGGGTACAGTTTCACAGTATGATTTCCATTCAGGGTAATGGTCATTTTATTAATAATTATATAAATTTATAATTAAAAGGATGGCACTCACTGTAATATTCTACATCGGCCACCCAACTTTTACGATGATTGTGATAAACAGGAGTTTGTCAGGGGAATGTGATCAGTATGATGAAAAACGTGTGGACTAGAGATCAGGCCAGGACATCAACAACTGTAGAAAGAGAGGCTGGAGAAGAACTTTCACGTATCACAGGGGCTTCCACATGAAGAGGGAGAAGGCTTGTCCTGAATTGACTTAGAAGGTCAAAGCTAAGATAGAATTCTAAAGCAGAGTTTAGTTTAATAAGAAACTGCTTTTTGAAATAACCAGAATGTCTTACCAAGTGATAAAGGGATAAAAAAGTGTCCATTTGATGCAATATTCAGCAATAAAAAGGAACTAGGGGCAGTACTAGATTTTATTATAGAACATGCTGCAACATGAATGAACCTTGAAAATGTTATACTAAGCAAAAGATGCCAATCATAAAAATCCACATATTGCATGATTCCATTGACATAAAATAGCCAAGATAGGCAAATCCATAGAGACAGAAAAGTAGATTAGTGGTTGCCTAGAGCTCAGGCATGGAGGGAAATGGGGAGGGACTGTTAACGAGTATGGGTTTCTTTTTGGTATAATGAGGACATTCTAAAATTAGGGCAATGGTTGCACAACTCTGTGAATGTATTAAAAAACTATTAAATTGAACACTTCACATAGTATGTAAATTTCTTAATAAAGCTGTTATAAAGGCTAGGCACGGTGGCTCATGCCTGTAATCTCAGCACTTTGGGAGGCCAAAGTGGGTGGATCATGAGGTCAGGAGTTCAAGACCATCCGGGCCAACAGTGAAACCCCGTCTCTACTAAAAATATAAGAATTAGCCTGGCATGGTGGAATGCTTTAGTCCCAGCTACTCGGGAGGCTGAGGCAGCAGAATAGCTTGAACCCGGCAGGTAGAGGTTGCAGTGAGCTGAATTGTGCCACTGCTCTCCAGCCTGGGCCACAGAGTGAGACTCTGTCTCAAAAAAAAAAAAAAAAAAGTTCTTATAAAAAAATAATGTCTGTTTTTAACTTAAAAAAATTAACTACTTAAAACCATTGGATTGAATGCTTTACATAGGTAAATTGCATAGTACATAAATAATAATGTTATTATAAAAAATAATTTGCCTGTTTTTAACTTTTAGAAAGAGAGACTACTTCTTGTCAATGAAAATGAAAATATAAACTAACACAGTGCTTAACCCGTGGAAGGCCCTGGCTACCCGCAGGCTCCCTTCTCCTGTCCCACTCTCTTGTCCAGCAATGGGAAGACTTAGTTGAGGCATATAAACTCCTGTCATTCCTGGAGATTCTAGCAAATCCTGGTGACCATCTGAAGGGGGTTGTAGAAGGTTCCTGCAGTGACAGGGAGGCTGGGCCTTGGTTTCAATTTTTATGTAGTCCCTAAAAACCAAGGATATGTTTAATAAATACTTTTGGAAAACAGATGGATAGGGGTGGATGAATAGATGGATGGGTGAGTGGATGGCTGGATAGTTGGATGGATAGATAGTTGAATGGATGGCTGGATGGCTTGATGGATGGATAAATGGGTGGATAGCTGGATAGATGGGTGGATAGACAGATGGATCCGTGGATGGATGGATGGATAGGTAGATGGATTGATGGATGAGTGAGTGGATAGCTGTTTGGATGAGTGGATGACTGAATGGGTAGATGGTTGGGTGGGTGGATGGATGGGTGGATGGACGAATGGTGGGTAGATGAACAGATAAAGGGATGAAGGAAGAGAAGAGATGGGGCATAGACTTCCGGCAGCTTATTGATTTGGGAAGTGATCCCAGGAGCTAGCAGGGAGGAAGCAGGTGCATTATCAAGGTCATTGCTATGAGCATGAAGCTCAGCTCTCCAAGTCCTCCTGAGGAGTGTACAGAATGCCTCCACAGATGAGCTGCTAGAAGGGTGGGAGGCTGGGCCACTCTACACCAACTGCTCTCCCCACTGGATGAGAATTGCCCCATGGAACGTTAACTCTCCCACACTCTCAGGCTATACTTGTGTGGGAGCCATAGGAGCTACCACGAGATGCTAAGTCTCAAAGCGGAACAAAGTGTACAGCACGCCTCGGGCGGTGGGGGACACTATGAATAAAGTGAGTCTGAACTCACTCACATGGGATGTCCTACCACTACTGCAACTGAAATCAGAGGTGGATCACGGATAGGTTATGAGCACCCACCACAGTGGGCAATTTGGGCTCACACAAGCAATTTAATGGTTATGACTAGCATTTTCAAACAATGAAGTAAAAGAAAGTAACATAGAAATAATCAAATGTATTGCATCTGACAAGTCTTATTTCAGGAATTTTTTGTTTTGTTAACACGCTAAAGGTGCCTCTGTATATATGTATACTTCAGGTTGCAACCTACAGTGTTTTCATTCCTGTGGGTCAGGGTGAAAAATGCTGCTCAGCTGGACTTATCTCTTAATTCTTCCAGAGAGTGAAGTTCATTTTAAGATGTGTGTTTAGGTTATAGCAGGGTAACTGAAGAGCTATGGGTCCTGGTGAAAGAACGTGGAAGGAGTCCAAGGAGATTTGGACCCTGGTCTTGTCTCTATTTCTTAGGAATAATACGATCTTGGACTATTTGCCTTGAAGAGTCCTGGTATATCAGTCAAGGTTCTCCAGAGAAACAGAAGCAATGGGATTGTAGATAGATAGATGGATAGATAGATAGATAGATATAAATAGATAGATAATACATAGACAGATGAATGATAGGTAGATAATAGATGTAAAGATAGAATTATAGATGATAAATAGGTAGCTGAGTAGGTAGATCATAGAGAGTCAGATGATAGATAACATACACACACATATATAAAATAATATATATTATATATGATACATATATGTAGAGAGAGAGACAGAGACAGAAAGTTTTATTTTAAGAAATTGGTTCTTGCATGCCATTGTGGTGTTGGCAAATCTGAAATCTCTAGGAGATGCCAGCAGGCTGGAAACTCAGGTCAAGTTTCTATGTCACAGCCTTGAGGCAGAATTTCTTCTCTGGAAAACCTGTTTTTCTCTTAATGTCTTCAACAGATTAGATGAGTCCCACTCAGATTGTCAAGGGTAGTCTCCATTATTTTAAATCAACTGATCGTAGCTGTTAACCACATCCACAGAATACCCTCACAGCAACACCTAGGTCAGTGTGGGTTGAAATCATTGGATGTACAGCCTGCCAAGTGACACATAGGAAGGATCCCAACCTGATGTAGGGATTTGAATATGGGAACATCCATGGTTCTTTTCAGTTCTGTTGTTTTTTTAATGTGAGCTCATTCTCTGATAGTTAAAGCTGCGTGCTTTTAAGCATTTGCAGCCTGAGCCTTGCTTTCTGTTATTGGAAATTTTGAAATGTTTGAGTCCAACCTTATGCTTAGTTTGACAGGGGAGAGAACTCAGGCGCAGAGAGGCGAACTGACTCTGTAGGGGCCCCCACCATGAGCCTGTGCTCAAACCTTTGCTGGGAGTGAGACGTCTTGTCTTTCTTAGAGAGTGTGATGGGTTCCAAGATGATTGTTTTCTCTTGCCAAGTGGGGAGGGAAGTACTTTGTTTGAACAGAGTCTCAACTTCACTGTGAGTGGTTTGCATTCTCCTGAACACAGGGATTGTCATGTTTTTGTTTGATAGGCAAACATGATTGAGAGTACATTTTCTACAGAGCCTGCTTCCCTTCCTCATGGGAGGCAGAGAAGGATTTCTTGAAAGAAAAGGAGGGCAGCAGCTGTTTTGGGAAACTCAATTCATTCAGCTTGGATGGGTTTTCAGTCATCATAACCAGATGTGCAAATGTGTCTGGGTCCCTCTACTTTTCCACAGGGTGACCAAAATTCAGAAGCAGGCATGTAGCTTCATGAAGGATCTTCCTTGTGTTGGATGGGAGTAGAAGAGGGGGTCTTTGGCCCAGAATGCATTGGCCACGCTCCCAGGCCACCTTCCTCCTTCCTCTCTGGCCTTCTAATCATTTAAACATGGTAGCAACTAGGCTCAACTAAAGGTTCCCATCTTGACACATGTTGAGTTCTTCCTCTAGCAGAGATTAAGCAACGTTTGAATATGTCAAGGTTCCAATCTCTCCTCTGTGGCTTGTGAAGAGTTTTGTTTAAGCTCCAATTATATCTGTTTTATATATTTGAGATCTGTGTAAAGTTTCACTCGTGGAAAACAAGTTCCATTGCTTAGAAAAGATCTGAAAGTCATTGCTGAGGGTAATGGGAAACATTTGACGTTATAGCTTTAGATGTGATAGAATGTAATATGATGTTAAAACATAAGGGGAAATTATGAATTTACCTACGATCCTCCAAATACTTGTTCACAACACCTTTGTTTATACAGTCTCTTCTGTAAGAGTCAGAGCCGAAAGTTCCTGTGTCCGTCCAGTCAGTAATTATTAACCAGGGAAATGTGTATTGACTCAAAGAAAAACACATCTTCCTTATAACAAGTGTGGATAGGTCTGGTCTAACCTATTTGCATCAGAAGAAAGACTGGGTTAAAGCAGATGGTGAGTTTTGCCCCCACAAAACAGCAGGGAAGGTCAACTCCAGTCTTGTCTCTGTTTCCCAGACCTTGAGCAACAAGTCTGCCCATTCCAGGGAACCAGCAGATACTTCCAAAGCTTGGAAGCCTGGGTTTTCATCAAATGGACAATAATTTCCCAAGGTTTTTGTTTCACACTCAGAGAGCGTAAATGTCAAGCCAGGAATGCAATCTACATTTTAGATGAGAGAAAAGCCCTGTTTCTCACAGAAACCTCAAGTGACCTCTAGTTTCTTATTTTTCCTTCTGTGTCTGTAATTAAACAAAATGAAAAGCTATTGCTTGTCCTCGGAGGGAAAATAAACACCTCTGGAAATTAAAATGTCCTGATGTGATATTGACTTTTAGTTGTGCTTTTGCCCATGGGAAATAGTAGTTACATTAGAGCCAAATGTATTCAGAGAAGTCATTTTGATGTTTCGGCCCGACCGAAAGAGAAATGACTGTTTAACACTCTGTTCTCTAGTTGGCTTTGCCCGTGCTGGTTGGCAAAATGGCAAGTAAGTATGTGCTTTGGGACAGGGGTTCAAACCAGACTGGGTATGAGGATCCGGTGAGGTAAAGGGCTGGGAGGGGTGTCCCCAAGAGAGCTGGTGTCAGCATAGTGTGGCTAGAAAATCAGCCCAGCTTCTGGGGTTTCCCTGAAGGGTTTCCATGAGGATCAGCACTGAAATGGAGCTGGGCTTAATGTTTCACAAAACGCTGCAGGTGGATTTATGGATTCCCTGTTTCTTGCATTCTCCCTCTAGGCCACTGCTCTTCCTTCAACCACATCCATTTCAGATCCCGGGCTCGAAGAATGTTCTTGACTTAGTCTTGTTCCAGCTCTTCTCTCTTAGCTGTTTGACTTCTGGCAGAGCTGGAGGATTAACTAGGACCAAATACTTGGCTCTGATTTCTTAGTTTCCCGACGCTTTTTCAGTTTTCACCTGAAAAACTTGAGGGTCTCCGAGCCTGGGCATTTGCATCTTCTCCCTCGTTTGTGTTTCACTCCCTTCTGCAGGAAGGCAGCAGTTCGCTCTGCCAGTTCGCTGACAAGCTACTGAAGTCGTGGGTCTGGGAGAGGTTCAAGATGTTGGAACACGGGTCAGTTGTCAGAGATAGGGCCTGGGAGAAGATATGGTTGTCAGTACCTCAGCTCAGATTTTTCTGGGGACTTTCGCTCTTTTATCTGGGATCAACTGAAGAAGAACGAAATCTTCCTTACTTCTCCAGAGTATTAAGCAGCTTCTCCTGCTTCAGCCTCCTAAGTAGCTGGGATTACAGGTGCGTGTCACCACACCCGCCTAATTTTTGTATCTTTTTTTTTTTTTGAGATGGAGTCACTCTGTCACTTAGGCTGGAGTGCAATGACACAATCTCAGCTCAGTGCAACCTCCGCCTCCTGGGTTCAAACAATTCTGCTGCTTCAGCCTCCTGAATAGCTGGGACTATAGGCATATGTCACCATGCCCGGCTAATTTTTTTGTATTTTTAGTAGAGGCAGGGCTTCACCATGTTGGCCAGATGGGTCTCGAACGCCTGATCTTGTGATTGGCCTCCCAAAGTGAGCCATAGTGCCCAGCCAGAAGAGTCTTTCTTTTTTTTTTTAATTAAAAAAATTCAATATGGAAAGAGTCTTTTACCTGATAAGTGGTATTTACAAAAACCTATAGCTAACACCATGCTTAATGATAAAAGGGGATGCTTTTCCCCTAAGGCTGAGAACAAGGTTGTCCTGTCTTACTACGCCTGTTCAACATTATTCTGGGGACTCTAGGCAGTGCAGTTAGGCACAAAAAGAAATAATACACATCCAGATTAGAAAGTAAGAGATAAAATCATCCCTATTAGTAGACACCATGATTGTCTACATAGAAAACACCAAAGAATCTATAAATAAGCTAGAAAAATTAACCAAGTTTAGTAAGATTGAGGGATACAAGGTCACCACACACAAAACATCAATCATATTTCTATATCCTAGCAAGGTATAATTGGAAACTGAAATTTAAAAGTCAAGAAAATTTACAATAGCTTCTCCCCCACAAAATAAAATAGTACAACTGAAACTTAACAAAAGTTGCACAGAATCTTGATTTTGAGAGTTCAGAATATAGATATACACACACACACACGCACACACACACACACACACACACACACACACATACCATGGTAGCAAAAAATCGAAGAAGATCAATTAAATTAAGACAAGCTATGTTCATGGATTGGAAGCCATCACATAGCAAAGATGTCAGTTCTCTTCAAATTCATCTATAAAATTAACACACTTTCCATCAAAATCACAGGAGGATTTTTTTGTAACTTGATTCTAAAATTTATATGGCAAGCAAAAGAAACTTGAATAGCAAAAACAATTTTAAAAAAAATATATACATTTGGAGAAATAATGCTGGGGTATTGGTGAAGGGATGAGAATATAGATCAATGGAACAGAATAGAGAGTCTGGAAATAGGCCCATGTAATATGACCAAGTGGCTTTCTTTTCAGAGACTTTATATTTTAGGGCAGTTTTAGTTTCTAAATTATTGAGCAGAAGGCACAGAGATTCCCACATGCCCCCTTACATTTCAGCATATATAGCTTCCACCATTATCACTATCCCATTCAGAGTCGTACATTTGATAAATCGATAAACCTACATTGATGCGTCATAACCATTCAAAGTCCATAGTTTACATTAGGGTTCACTATTAGTGTTGTGGGTTTATAGTAACATTCTATGGATTTGGTCGAATGTTTGGTGACATGTACCTGCCATTACACTATCATACAAAGTAGTTTCCCTGCCCACAAAATCCACTGTGTTTCACCTATTTATTCCTTCCTCCCCCACAACCCCTGGCAACCACTGATCTTTTTATTATCACCATAGTTTTGCCTTTTCCCGATGTCATGTCGTTGGAATCATACCATATGCAGCCTTTTCAGATTGGCTTCTTAGTAATATGCATCTGTGGTTCCCCTATGTCTTTTCATGACTCAATAGCTGTGTCTTTTTAGTGCTAAATAGTATCCCATTGCCTGGGTATACCACAATTGACTTATCCATTCACCTACTGAACAGCGTCTTGGTTGCCTCCAACTTTTAGATCAGGTGTCAGATATCACCATGAAGGCTTAATAGCAATCCAGCCAGTTTCTCTGCTAGCTTCACCATGGACTTCATTCTCAGCCATCTAATGTGATGGCTCTTGACACTCCAAGGCTTATATCCTCCAAACTTAGCAATTTCAGTAGAAAGAAATTCTTTCTAAATAGTTCCAGCACAAGTTTTCGGATTGACTCTGATTCTTCTGGCTTGAGTCATACCCATCTCTGAATCAATCAATGGGCCAGGAAATAAAATGCGCTCATTGGACTTGCCTGGGAAACAGATGGCTTGTGGACAGATGATCACTAGGAATCCGCATGCGTTCTTGAAAAACAAACCAGCATCGTTTGTTGTTGTTGTTTCTTAAGGATATTAGTTTTGTTTTTGATTTTGTTTTTTGGGGGTACAGAGACTCACTTTGTCACCCAGGCTGGAGTGCAGTGGCACGATCTTGGCTGACTGCAACCATCCTCCTGGGTCAAGCAGTTCTCCTGCCTCAGCCTCCCAAGTAGCTGGGACTACAGGCACGCCACCACCATGCCTGGCTATGTTTTGCATTTTTAGTAGAGATGGGGTTTCACCATGTTGACCAGGCTGGTCTCGAATTTCTGGTCCACCCACCTCAGCCTCCCCAAGTGGGGGGATTACAAGGTGTGAGCCACTGCGCCCAGCCAAAAATATTGGTTTTTAAAGTCAGGAGACTGATCCTTGACATGATTTGATTTCCGTGAAGCATTTGACAAAGTCTGCTATGATATGTCTGTGGGTGAGACGGAATGCTACTCAGAGCATGAATAGCTTATTGGTTAACCAGCTGGTTGACTGATGGTGATCACATCATCCATTTTCTAACTAATTTCCAGGTCATCTGCTTAGAAATTTTTTATGATTAGCTTGGCAGGACATCGCTTCAATTGACCTTCTTCTGGAGAATTCTCTTTAGTGGGTAACCCAGATGCTCTGGCAGAGTGTTTCAGCATTTTTCTTGGACAAATGGGTAAAGGGAATTTTTTTTTTTAGATCTGAAGATAATATGAAATGGAAAAGATAAAATAATGCCGTTGATATGGGAACATGTTGAATTTGACTAGAATTTCCTTTTAAAGGGATTAAGAGGTTTTTAAATAGTAATCAATATAAAAGCCCGCATTTAGATCTAAAAACTCTCTTGTCCAAGTTTAGAATGTGGGAGAAACATAACCAGCAGCAGCTTATGCTAGAGGAGCAGATTGGAGTGAGCCAATGGGGCAACCCAGCTCCTAAGGAAAGTAAATGCAGCCCATGCCCAGGGAACCCAGACCAAAGTCAGCTCTAACAGTAGGTTCAGGTCCTGGGGCTTCATTTTAAAGGAGGCATTGGCAATCTTGAGAGTTCTTCTATCAGGACAGCCTGAATGGTGAGGAATTCTGAACCATCCTGTTGGAATAACAGATGGAAGAATTGGATATATTTAGCCCAGGGAATTGGAGAGTGAAAAAAAA
The DNA here is from genome assembly GCF_049354715.1 of Callithrix jacchus. Classification (NCBI taxonomy): domain Eukaryota; kingdom Metazoa; phylum Chordata; class Mammalia; order Primates; family Cebidae; genus Callithrix; species Callithrix jacchus. Next base: position 38,252,726 of record NC_133522.1, on the reverse strand, counting down.
AAAAAGAACAGCTGCTTTTAAATATTAAAGGGTTGTCATGTAGAGGAGAAGCAGTCTTGATCTTGCTGCTCCAGAACAGGCACGAAGAGAAGGGGAGAAAATTGTAAGAGAGTAGATTTGACTCAGGAGGTGAGGACGCTTCCTAATAAGTCAAGTTGTTAAAAGACGGATTGAGCCCCCACCCCTCTTTGCTAGCCTGCATTAACAGATGCTAGGGGATTTCTTCAGGCAGAGATGATGTTTTTAGGAGTCCCCAGATATCTGTGTGGGCTGGAGAGATGGAACCAGTTGATTAAAGTCTTTTTTGAGTCTAAGTCAGTGCAGGGTGCAGACTCTTGATGGTATAAGCCAGGGTGCAGAAGTGGGGCTATTGGCTGGCCATGGAAGAGGACCCCTCCACAAATGCCCATGAGCACTGGGTGAAGGATCGAGCATCCACTGGGGAAGGCAATGGGCAGTATCTTATAATAATGACCACGTTATTTTGCCAGGGGACACACTGAACGCATCTACTGGAATACAGGTCAATAGGAGTGGATTTTACGGTGCTGGGCAAGTGGGCCTTCCATGGAAAAATGGGTTGGTTGTGCGGTTTTGTTTTTCATGTTCTCGTGTGATGCCCTAGGGAGACCTTCCAGGAGGAGGTGGAGCGGGCCTCCCTGCAGTGGGTTTGGCATGGGGGAGGTCTGGCTCTGGTCCAGTAGCTGGCATTGGCCCTCACCACCAGCAGCCTAAACAATGTGCCTGGCCTCCTCCAACTCTAGCAATTTGCAAAACAAACCCACTGGCTTCTGAGAAGGAAGCAGGAGAAGAGGGAGGCTGTGGTCGTGGAGAGATGAACACAGTAGTGGCTCCCCTTTTAAGAGGCTTGAGAGGACCAAAGAAGGAGGGCTATGTCTGTACCAGGAAGGCAGCCAAGGTACCCATGGAAAAAGTGGGACCCCTCTGAGAGACAGTGGCACATATGGGAAAGAACAGCCTTGGGAGGCAGCTGGGGTCAGGCTGCCCAGGTGAATTTGTCACTGCCATAAGTGGCTTAACTGCTTTGTGCCTCAGTTTCCTCATCTACAGAAGAGGGGCAGTCATGGTACCTGCCTCATAGTGTTGTTAAGCTGATGTCATTAATTAATGCTTATTTTAAAAGTACTTGAAACAGTGTTGAAAAGTGTTTACAAAACGAATCAGACTGAGGTTCATACTCCAATCCTGCTCCTTTCTGGATGTGTGAACTTGAGTGAGTGCTTCAACCTCCTTGGGCCTCTTGTTCATTCATGAAATGGAAATAATAATCCTGACCTTGTAGGGCCACCGTGAGGATCCCAGAAGGCACTGTGTGTAAGCTCAGTGGGATGGGCAGGCCCCACGTAAACAACCCTTGTTAATAACCACATGCCTGAGGACAAACAAGATTAAATCCTGGACCTCACAAATGCTTTTTTTCCCTAAGATTCCAATAAACACAGGCTCAGAGTGTCAGGGATCATTTTGTAAGAGTTACAAAGAGGCCCTGGAGGGCCAGGTGACCTGAAGCAATAATAATAGTAGAAGTAACAACCGCAGAAGCAGGAACAACAGGTCCCAGGCCCTGGGCCAAACACTTTGCATGCCTTATCCTGTTGAACCCTAATAAGACTGTGAGGCAAGGGGCATAGTGATTGATGATGGTGACAATGATGATGGTAATAATGATCGTTTTACAGATAAAAAAAGTGAGCCTCAGAATAACTAGTTCCACCTCACACTGCCTTTTAGGGTGAAACCCGGAGTGGAATGGACATCTCTCAACTCCACACCCATGCTCTGAACCACACAGCCTGCTGAGACACTAAAGACAATTTCATCAGCATGCAGGGGACCCATGAGAAAGATCTCAGGGTCTTCACTGAATACCAATATTCAAATGAGCCAAAACTGTGACACAGCTAGTGAAGAATCAACTGTGATAATTTCAGCCAGTGCTAGGTTCCCCCAAATGATATCCTCCTTGTTACCTGCTCTATCCGCCAAGGCCTAGCTCTGAATGTGTGGACACAGCCACATTCAGTTGGTCTCAGTTGGCTGAAATTTTCCATTGGCCTGAAAGGCTTTGAACTAGAGTCTCTTTTGAGTAGAAATAAGCCTTAAAATGTAAACACTCCAGGTCTGGATTGTGACCTGACTTAAACCCACTGATGCTGAGGATCAAAGGGCCAACATCTTTCCCTCTGCTGAGCCTCTGAGCCACACTTGTCTGCTTGCCAGGGCAGAAGAGGTGAGAAGGTCCTGGCATGGGAGGCTGAGGCTGTGGGATATAAGTTCTCAAGATTGCTTCTTCCCCCCAGGAAGGAACCTCACAGCAGATTGAAGGCTATTCTCTGCAAGTAATGTCTCCAAGGTAGGATAGTTAAGAGCTAGAGATATGTGTGCTTGTCGTTATGGGAGGTGTGGGAGGGAAGAGGTAGAGAGAGAGAGAGAGGAGAACACAAAGGCCAGATCCCAAATACACAAGGGACTCCATTGTGGGGGAGCTTCAATGCAGGAGGGGAGGGACAGGAGCCCATGAGGCTGGACATGACACAAGAGAAGGGCATATGAAAGGCACAGCCACCAACAACAGAATGGGGAGGAAAAGATTTAGGAAAGCAAGTGTATCTGATAAAGATTTTTAGTAGCCAAAATAATGATGATGATGACGACTAACATTTGCTATGCATTTGCTCTGTGTCATGCTTGATATTCCTGCTTAACCTCATTTTGCAGAGGTATCTCTGGTCATTAGGAGAAGACAGGTAGAGGATGAAGTTACCAAGAAGAGATTGGTTTGAGTCTAACTTTCATGCTTGTCAAAGACCAAGAATAACAACCATAGTAGACAGGAAGTGTCATTGTCTCCAATTTGCACAAGAGAAAACTCAGAGGTAGAATTTTATTCACTCGCTCAGGATCACACATCAAGTGGCAGAGCTGGGATTCGAACCGAAGTATTTTGGCTCCAGAGCTCACTGTATCCTGGAGAACTGCTAAAGATATGCACAGGCAGTTGGCACTGAGAATATGAAATAAACCTTCTCTCTATCTTCCCTGTGAGATCGTCAGTAAAACCAATATTTGTCAGCTCTTCTAATGCAATGTCCTTTTTCTGGTGCCTGAGAAGAGAGATTGCATCCTGCCTTAGGTGGACCAGGGATGGAAATAGGCTGATATGGTTTGGCTGTCCCCACCCAAATCTCATCTTGAATTGTAGCTCCCATAATTCTCATGTGTTATGGGAGGAACCAGGTGGAGATAACTGAATCATGGGTGTGGTTTCCCTCATACTGTTCTAATGGTGGTGAATAAGTTTCACAAGATCTGATGGTTTTCTTAGGGGTTTCCCCTTTCCCTTGGCTCTCATTCTCTCTTGTCTGCCACCATGTAAGACGTGCCTTTCACCTTCCACCATGATTGTGAGGCCTCCCTAGCCACATGGAATTGTGAGTCCATTAAACCTCTTTTTCCTTATAAATTACCCAGTCTCAGGTATGTCTTTATCAGCAGTGTCAAAATGGACTAATACACAGGCACATGTGGAAACAGATAACATTAAGATCATTCCAGGGCCAGAAAAGAGGGTGGAGTAGGGGGTGGGGAATGGTGGGGTTCTTTCTAAGGCCTAGAGCAGAGGTAGACTAATCCATCCACACTATATTCTTGTGATGCAGCAATCTCCTTTCATGCCCAACCCAAGCCCAGCTCATCATAGCTTCATAGAAAAAGAGTGAGATCATTTCTGTGTATGTTCTAGAACTGTCAGGACAGGTTAGATTATGCTACAGCAGCAACATACCCAACTGCAACAACTTACTGCAGAGAGGTTTGTTTCTTGCTCAGGCTACCCATCTGTCATGGGTCAACTATGTCTCTGCTTCATATCATCATCTTTGGGATCCAGGCTGATGAAGTGGCCCCTTTCTGGACCACTGTTTATCTCATGGAAGAGAGAAAAGATACACGGCAAACCACACACTGACTTTTAAAGCTTTTGCCTGAAAGTGACACATGTCATATCACTTTTGCTTGCCTTTCTTGGCAAGAGCAAGTCACTATGTCAAATCTGATGTTAGTGGGGGGCAGGAAGTAGGGAACTATCCTGTCCTTCACGAAGGGCCAGAAAATGTTTTTGAATGATGATACCATCTATGCCAGTCTCAACGCATTAAGCCCTTGAGGACAGACAAAAATTCCACCCCTAGCACCATGACCCCCCCAAAATGTCCTTGCCCTTCATTAGAATGCATCCTAGAGGGAGGAGGGAAGGAAAGGGAAGTGGGAGCAGAGGGGAGCCCCTGGAGGCCAGCAGCATAAATTAGAGATGAAAGGAAAAGGGGACAGCGTAAGCTGGTGACAAGGGCAAGTGCCCTTGGCCTAGGGAGGAGGGCAGGTGCAAAGAAGGTCTGTCCACTCCCAGCAGGAGGGACTTGCTCAGTGGCTTCCTAAAGAGGGCAGAGAGGAGGGGAACTTTGGCACTGCCTGAAGCTATTGTCTGGTTAGAAAATGGAACAACTATGTCTCTATGACCCAGTTTTAATATTGTGAGTTTGTAAGGAAGCTGGGGGAAACCAACTTTAATCTCTAAAGAAGCTTAAGTTCTCCAAAAAGGAAAAAAAAAAAAAAGCTTCTCTTACAAATGAGTGCAGTTCAGTTCAGTCCTAGAAAAGAAAAAGCCCGTCAGAGAGGGGGCCAGAAGGAGCAGCTTGGAGGAAGCAGTCCCCCATCCCCTGAGTTTAGACCTTCCTGAGTTGTCAGGCAGAAGGCCAGAGGGCAGAATGACACAAAGGGATGACAGTCAGCTGAGGGGCCCATAGGGACTGCAACCACATTTCTCAACAAAAACCATGGCACACACGCTTACGAATACGTTTATGGGATCTGGGCCACAATAATTTAAATTAGAATTGTCCTAAAAATCTGAGATATAAGGTCATAGAGCCCACAGGGCTTCTTACAACTCCCCAAAACAAGGTTCCCTCTGAGTGTCCCTCTCTGAAGGCAAATCACTCTGAATTGACCTTGCTATTAGCTTTTTGAGAATATGAACATTTTTAAAGCATTCTGGGTTAACTCCCTGTGTCTAAGAAGCCCTTTATGAGAAAGTGGTGTATGGTGTTTATAAGCTGGAAAAGATAGTTAACATGTGAGCAAAGCTTTGATGAGATTTAGCACTCATGTTTTTTGAAGACCAATATACATGCACGATAATAAGCAAAGTCCCAGTGCAAATGACTTATTGATCCAGTTTGTGTATGTTGGTTCAGTTGTTTTAGCAGAGATAAGAATGACTTAAACAAGATTGAATGTTGATTTTTTTCCTTTAAAGTCTGAGCTGTACTGGGCAGTTTTGGGAGAGAGGATGGAGGGCAGCTGTTCTGATCTGGCAGGTCATACAGGGATCCAGCTTCCTTTCATTTCACTGTTCCACTATTCCATTTGGTTACATCCTCATTAGGACTAGTTCATTACCCCAAGTCCACCTTCCAGCATTGGTAAGAGATGTGGAGGGTAAGCGGCTTCCTTGGCAGCTATACACACATCACTTCCACAGCATCCCATTTGCTGGAATGTAGTCACATGGCCATTGCTAGGCGTGGAGGGAGCTGGGAAGTGTAGTCTGAGTGGTCCTATAACTACCAGGAGGAAGGAAGCATGAGAGAGAGGTTCTCAGAGGAGACCCACAGTCAGCAAACAGTAAATCATCTATGTTCCTATAAATTCATAAACAAAAATTGTCTTAAAAGGCCCTAAACAGGGTGCTATAACTAATAACTGCCCTTGTGAGTGTTTTTCAAAGCTAAAAGAGTTTATGTGTGGTCTTCAGCCCCGGGGTGTCTCTGTGGCACTTCTGAAGGCTTCATAACCATTTACTCACACAGCAGAGCGAGATGGAAGATGCTCTTTGTGAGTCTGCCCATAGGCCATGTGCTTGCTGGTCCCAAAATCTTCCACTGAGGGCAGCCAAAGCCTTCAGAGGCCCTGAGCTGCACCATGACCCAGGGAAGAATTGAGGAGAAGAGGGTGTCTGAGCTTGGCTTCCTCCAGTGCTGCATCATCTGGGCCCCTGGGATGACCAAATCTAAAATGCTTCTTATTAAAACCAAGCTTTCTGCTTCTTCTTCTACTTCTCTTCATATTAAGGAATCAGGCCCCATCCCCTCCTCCATCTTTCCATCCCTCTTTCTACAGCTATCTCTATGGACAGCAAAAGAAAGCCCCATGCAACTGACAAGATAATCCCTTTAAATGTTAGTTTGTGTTTGTGCTGCTTCTATCTCCTCTTATCCTTATTTCAGGCAGGTGGCCAGGCCTGGCAGTTTCTCACTGGAGAAGCAAGCTGAGGCCCAGAGAGGGCCCCTTGCTGCAGAGTGAGTGACGTCACTCGGATCTCAGATCAGAGAGACCTCACTCAGGTGGTGACCACCATTCCTAGCCTCTTGACAGCTTTCCCAGAACCTGCCCAGTGGTGGGTCAGAATCCCCACTAGAGTCCTTACAGGCACTCAGGTTTCCACAGAAACTGCAGCATTGTCCTCAGCTGTCCAAGCAGATGTCTCACAATGTCAAATAAGCAGGCTGGCTATCAGCGGGTGGTGAGTGTCCTGTGACAGCAGGGAGGGAGCTCCTAGGCACTGCCTGCAGGTCTTGGACGGCAGCTGAGGACCAGGGCAGTGTTCCTGCGAGTTAGACTGCTGTTAAAAATGGCAGCAGAGACAAGGCTCACAAAGCAGAAGGGCATTCAGATGGAGGAGGCTGGCCTCCTTCCTTCCCTAGGGCCCATGGAGCTGCTTGCAAGCAGCCAGCTGGCTGGTGCCATCCTATGCAGCCTGGCATTCCTCATCTGTGCACCTCACTGGGGCCTCCTAAGGGGAGGACATATGGAGGGGAAGAAGACATGTGGGCAGGAGTAATGGAAAGAAGGAAGAGAGGGGACAGGAGCGAGGGAAGGAAAGAAGGAAGGGAAAGAATAGGAGGAAGGGATAAGGGAAGGAAAGAAGGGAAGGAAGGAAGGGAAGGAAGGAAAGAAGGAAAGGAAGGAAGGAAAGAAGGAAAGGAAGGAAGGAAAGAAGAAAGGAAGGAAGGAAAGATGGGAAGGAAGAAAAGAAGGAAAGGAGGGAGGGAAAGAAAGGAGGGAGAAGAGGAAGGGCAGGACAGAGGAAGGGATTGTCTCCTTAGCCCAGTTTAGGGGGTTCAGGCATTTCCAATTCACACTCTTCATCATCCCAAGTGTTCTGGGTTAAATTGTGCCCTCCTCTAATATGGTTTGACTGTGTCCCCACCCAAATCTCATCGTGCATTGCCACATGTTGTGGGAGGAAACTGGTGGGGCAGGTCTTTCCCATGCTGTTCTCATGATAGTGAATAAGTCTCACAAGATCTGATGGCTTTAAAAGGGGTAATTTCCCTGCACAAGTGCTCTTAGCCTGCTGCCATCCACATCAGACATTTATTTTTCCTCCTCGCCTTCCGCCATGATTGTGAGGCCTCCCCAGCCATGTCCATAAAGCCTCTTTCTTTTGTGAATTTCCCAGTTTCAGGTATGTCTTTATCAGCAATGTGAACAGACTAATGCATCCTCCCTGCCAAAAAAAAATAAGAGATATTTGGAGCCCTAACCCTCAATATCTTAGAAAGTGACCTTATTTGGAAATTGGGTCACTGAAAATGTAATTAGTTAAGGTGAGGTCATCCTGGAGCAGAGTGGGCTCCTCATCCAATATCACTGTTTTCCTTTTTGAAAGACAGAGGTTAAGGGAGAAAGCCACGTGAGGATGGAGACAGAGATTAGGGTGAGGCTGCCACAAGCCAAACAACACCCAGAGCTACCAAAAGCTGAAAGAGGCCCTTCTCCTACAGGTTTCAGAGAGCCCGTGGTATAGAGGCAATTGCTTCTCGACATGTACAATAAACCCGACTGAGGAAGCAGCTAAGGCTTGTTCTTCAGTTTGGAAACCGAGGGTACCCTAGAAACTCAACTCCAAACCAGAGCTGTTGGTCTTGCAGAGCTGAATGCTCAGATGATCACAAACCTCACTGATCTCGAACAAGATTGCCTATCTTGCTAGCGACAGGACTGCAGTTAAAATGTGAGACTCATGAGAGAGTAGTACAAATCCTACTCTTATGGAGATGGCAAGAAGAGATAAAAGCGCTGAAAAGTCAAAGAGCAATATGATGCGGATTGGAGAAAGAAGTGCATCTGTGTGCTCAAGCTCCTGAGACGCCTCTCCCTGGTGAGCTGGCCGCCCCTGCCATCTTCACCCAGAGTTATAATGGCAATGGCTGCCACTATGGAGGCCCACCATATGCCAGGGACTAGGTGCAGACTTTCACAAAGACCGTCTCAACTCTTTAGAGTAGCACCACCATTTCCCCGTTCTATAGAAGGAAACAAAGAAGCAGCAACAACAGAAAACCCACAGGTCCAGAGAGGTTAAATAATATATTGGAGGCCATGTAGCCACTGGCACGCTGCTGTTCAAGTCTGATCTTTCTAACTCCCAGGAAAGCTATTCTTGCCACAGAGTCTCCTACTATATCTTACACTTAGGGAGCCACCCAGGTTGGAACCTTCATGAGAGATTCCATCTCCTGTACTACTTCGAAGAATTTTATTGCTATACATTGGAATTCTGTAACAAAATTCTTCCATAATACAATGGCTTAAATGAGATGAAGGGTTCTTCGTTTTGAAAAAGTCCTGGTAGGCAGCCCAAGGTCACAGGTGAACTCTGTGTGGACCCAGGCTCTTATCATCTCGTTGCTTTATCATCTGTACAGGCTTCTCCTGGAACAAATGTTCAAAGATGGCTCTCCACCACCTCCACATTCCAGCCTATGAGAGAGGGAAGAGGAAGGAATGGAGCACACGCCCCTTTCCTTTCATAGGAACAGCCTAGAAGTTGCGCACACTGTTTCTGCTCACATCCCAGTGGACTTGAACCTGGCCATACAATTAGACATATTTAGCCTCATGAGAGGCTGGATAACGTAGGTTTTGGCTGGATCGATCAAGCTGAAACTTTTGTTACTATAGAAGGCAGTGAAGGATATTGTGGGAGACAATAGCAGTCCCCACCACACAATAAATGGAAGAGATTTCTTTTTCTTTTTTCTTTCTTTTTTTTTTTGAGCCAGAGTCTCACTCTGTCACCCAGGCTGGAGTGCTGTGGCGTGATCTCAGCTCGCTGCAACCTCCACCTCCCAGGTTCAAGCAAGTCATCGCCTCAGCCTCCTGAGTAGCTGGGACTGCAGGTGCATGCCACATGCTTCGCTACCTTTTGTATTTTTAGTAGAGATGGGGTTTTGCCATATTGGCCAGGCTGGTCTTGAACTCCTGACCTCGTGATCTTCCTGCTTTGGCCTCCCAAAGTGCTGGGATTACAGGTGTGAGCCACTGCACCCTGCCTTTAAAGATTTCTTAACTAGAGCACATACAGAAAAGATGGAAGCTTGTCCTGGAAGCGGGAATCACCAGCTGACCTGTCTTCCAGCTTGTGCTCATGGTCTCCATAGTAACTGCTCTGTTTGGATCCTCAAGCCAAAGAACTACTTCATCTATTTCATCATTGGTCTCCTTAGCCCCTGTCTCTTTCCCATGCCATTTTCTGCATCAACAGCATTCTAAGCCGCATTGTAAAATGCAAATCTAATTACATCACTCCCCTGCTTAAATCCTTTTGATGACTCTTCACTGCCTATAGGATCAAATCCAATCCACTTTGCAAAGCATTAGTAACTTGGTCAGTTTTTAACTCTCATCTTCTGCTGCCCCTACATTATTACCCTAAGCTTGAAGCAGATGGAGACATCAGCAATTGTCCAGTGCTACAATCTCACCCTCCTTTGCTTTGGATGTTTCTTCTGCATGGAAGGCCCTTCCCTGCTTTATCCTTCTAGGGAGTGAATTCAGCTCAATCTTCCAGGGTTGGGGCTCAAGATGCAGCTCAAATATCCTTCCTTTGTGCAGCTAAGCTCCCCCCGAAGCCCTCAGGCAGGGTCAGTCAAAGAGAGTAGAGGAAAGATGCCAGGTCTTACAATCAGTGGCGTCTAGATGCAGAGCTCATCTCTGCCACTTACTAGCTGAGTGAACCTGGACAATTTCTTAAACCTCATTTTTCTTATCAGTAGAACAGAGCTAACGATACGTACACCGTGACTTTATTGTGAAAATTAAATAAAATATGCATTATATAACCCCTGACACATAAAAGATGTTCAGCTCTTCTACCTATTATTAAAATTATGACTCTGTATATGATTTTAGGTAGAGCTAAGCTGCTGTAACAGAAATACCCTAATAGAACTTCTGGGGAAATTGAATGATCTTGATCTTGATAGTGGTTTGGGTTGTGTGGGTGTAATATTTGTCAAAGCTCAACAACTACACACTTAAGATTTGTTCATTACATTGTAAGTTGTTTCATCCAAAGAACAAGTCTAGTTAGTAATTTGCATGACAAAGTATTTAGGTTGAAATGTAGAGATGTCTGCAATATACTTTGAATTTTGTTCAAAAAGTAAAAAGGACTGATGAGTGGATAGACAGGTGGGAAAATGGTAGGTCTGTAACGTTAAAAAGGAAAGCACAGTGAAATTTTAATGGTATAATTTATGCTGTGGATATATGAATGTCTATTGTACAGTTCTTTTTTAGCTTTTCTATATGTGTGAACATTTTCATAATGAGTGAATAAAAAGATCCCATCATAAAGTGGTTTTAAAATTATAGCTGTTTCTCCTCCCCCCCAAGTAACAGTTCAGCAGTGAGTGGGCCAGGTTCGTGGGCAGTTCTGTTCCATCTGCCCATTCAAGGGTGCCAGGCATGTGGGCAGGGACTCGGTTTCTTCCAGGTTGCCAAGTCTCTGCTCCATCGTCGTCCAGACCCAATGGCATTGACCTCATCTATTGTCAAGGTGGGACTATTCTGCCTGTTACAAGAGGAAAAAAGGCGGAAAGTATGCCCATCTCCTAATCCTAGACCCCGCAGAGGTAGACATGACTTCTGTCTACATGCCATTGGGAGGAGTGAGTCATGTGGCTACATGTGACCTCAGAGGAAGCTGGGAAATATCGAACTCTATGCTCAGGAAGAAGGGGAGTGTCCTTCACTCTGTGCTCTCTGAGAACCTACCAGGAGACTATTTGCCACACTGAATTGTTACCATTTGAAGAGTCCTAGTGGACTGCAAATGCCTTGAGGGCAGAAATAATGCTTTGTATATCTTTGATCACCAAAACCAAATATGGGACCTAAAATAAGTCTTAAAGGAATGTTTGCTGAACAACCCCATCAAAAAGTGGGCGAAGGATATGAACAGACACTCCTCAAAAGAAGATATTTATGCGGCCAACAAATAAATATTTGGGTTTTTTTTTTTTACAATTACATCACTCCCCTGCTTAAATCCTTTTGATGACTCTTCACTGCCTATAGGATCAAATCCAATCCACTTTGCAAAGCATTAGTAGTCAGTTTTTAACTCTCATCTTCTGCTACCCCTACATTATTACCCTAAGCTTGAAGCAGATGGAGACATCAGCAATTGTCCAGTGCTACAATCTCACCCTCCTTTGCTCTGATGAGTGGATAGACAGGTGGGAAAATGGTAGGTCTGTAATGTTAAAAAGAAAAGCACAGTGAAATTTATGAAAAGATCCCATCATAAAGTGGTTTTAAAATTATAGCTGTTTCTCCTCTAATAACCAGTGCTGACGAGATTTTTAAAATATCTCGTCAGCACTGGTTATTAGAGAAACGCAAATCAAAACCACTAGATACTGTCTCACTCCAGTTAGAAGGGCAACCATTAAAAAGTCAGAAAACAATAGATGCTGGGGAGGCTGTGGAGAAATAGGAACACTTTTACACTGTTGGTGGGAAAAAAATTAGTTCAACCACTGTGGAAGACAGTTTAGTAATTTCTCAAGGATCTAGAAACAGAAATACCATTTGACCCAGCAATCCCATTACTGGGCATGTACCCAAAGGATTATAAATCATTCTACTATAAAGACACATGCACATGTATGTTCATTGCAGCACTGTTCACAATAGCAAAGACCTGGAACCAACCCAAATGCCCATCAGTGATAGACTGGATGAATAAAACGTGGCACATATACAACATGGAATACCATGCAGCCATCAAAAAGGATGAGTTCATGTCCTTTGCAGAGACATGGATGAAGCTGGAAACCATCATTCTCAGCAAAGTAACACAGGAACAGAAAACCAAACACTGCATGTTCTCACTCATAAGTGGAAGTTGAACAATGAGAACACATGGACACAGGAAGGGGAACATCACACATGGGGGCCTGTTGGAGGGTGAGGGGGTAGGGGAGGGATAGCATTAAGAGAAATACCTAATGTAGATGATGGGTTGATGGGTGCAGCAAACCACCATGGCACATGTATACGTACGTTCTGCATGTATCGCAGAGCTTAAAGTATAATTAAAAAAAAGAAAGGTTTGCCCAACGAATGAATGTGTGAATGAATACATAAGTAAATGAAATTAAGTAATAATAGTACTTTCTTGGACCACACATTTGTTAGTTTGAATCTACTTTTATCCGTGAAAAACAAGCCCTTTCTTGATTTTATACATCTGTAATATGCCAACTCATTCTAATCAAGTAATTCTTTATTAACTTAGGCCTTCCTCCCTTCCCTCCTGCTCCCTCAAATTTGCCTTCATGAGAGATGAGAATTGCTATTTATACAGATTTACTAAACACAATCTTAGATGCCTTGGGAAAAATATTTGATCTGATTAAGAATGGAAACTATTTTTCACATTATTAAAGCACTTGAGTTGGATTAAAATAATGGGAACTGGCACGTGAAAATTGTCTACTTATTGCAATCGACCCATAAGACTTCTACGTGGTTATGTTCTTTTTTTTTTTTTTTTTTTTTTCTTTTTTTTTTTTTTTGAGATGGAGTTTCGCTCTTGTTACCCAGGCTGGAGTGCAATGACGTGATCTTGGCTCACCGCAATCTGCACCTCCTGGGTTCAGGCAATTCTCCTGCCTCAGCCTCCCGAGTAGCTAGGATAACAGGCACGCGACACCATGCCCAGCTAATTTTTTGTATTTTTAGTAGAGACGGGGTTTCACCATGTTGACCGGGATGGTCTCGATCTCTCGACCTCGTGATCCACCCGCCTCGGCCTCCCAAAGTGCTGGGATTACAGGCTTGAGCCACCACGCCCGGCCTGGTTATGTTTTTTTATAATCTATGGAAGTATTTCGAAGTAATTTTATTGTGTTTCTTCCATTAAATTCTGCAATTCTAACTTTCGTTAACTCATATCGAGCTCTTTGCCAATCGATCCACATTACTGTGTTTTCATTGTACTTCCCCATGATATTGTTGTAGATGGTATTTAGCTCAAATATTATTTGGATCACTACTGAAAAAACAGAATAGGAAATCTAATTTTCTCTCTTGTGTTTGATGGATTTTTCTTACGAAAGCTGCAGAACTGCCCTTCCTAATTCTCATGTTCTTTCTTTCTGTGCAATTCCAGGGCCTCCTGATTTTCTGCATTTACATGAAGACCTCCATTTGTCATTCTGTAATAAATAGTGAATTTACTGGGCTCTTTTAGCTGGATCTCCTTGTGTCTGTATATTGGAACTTATTTTCAGCAGACTGATATGATATGGAAATACCAGCTCAGAAGATGTGGTGAACTCTGATGATTCAGACACTGATTGACAGGAGGAGGGCCTCATTTGGACAGGTAGGAGCCTGGGATATGTGCCTGATAAGAGAAGGCAATAATACAGGAAAGGGAGATGTCTTTAGAAGAGGATACACAGGAAGTGTGAGTGTTTAACCTGGTTTGGGGATGAGGTCAGAAAGGCTCCAGTGGGAAACTAGGAGTTCAGACTGGTCTTTTTTTTTTTTTTTTTTTTTTTGAGACGGAGTTTCGCTCTTGTTACCCAGGCTGGAGTGCAATGGCGCGATCTCAGCTCACCGCAACCTCCGCCTCCTGGGTTCAGGCAATTCTCCTGCCTCAGCCTCCTGAGTAGCTGGGATTACAGGCACGCGCCATCATGCCCAGCCAATTTTTTGTATCTTTAGTAGAGACGGGGTTTCACCATGTTGACGAGGATGGTCTCGATATCTTGACCTCGTGATCCACCCGCCTTGTCCTCCCAAAGTGCTGGGATTACAGGCTTGAGCCACCGCGCCCGGCCTCAGACTGTTCTAAGTGTGCAGTGGCTGCGAAGAGACCGGCTGACCAAGAAAGGAGGGAAAGCAGAATGTCCCCAAGTTCTGGAATGAAGATTGCTAACTGCTTCTCATGGGAGTTGTGGCCAGGTGAGTTGGTGCTAGAGTTCTACTTTAAGGTTGAAAAGTTCAGACGTCCTCAAGACCATCCTCACTTCTGACGTCAACAACAAGTTGAAGGTCCCCAGGACCATCTCAGATTTAATGATTTGCTAGCAAGATGCACAGAACTCAGAAAAGTCATTATACTCATGGTTGTATCCTTTCTATCACCATGAAAGGATACAGATTAAAATCCTCCGAGGGAAGAGGGTATAGGTCAGAGTTTAGAAGTTGCTAAACATGATTTGTGCAGAGAGCACCTCTCAGATGCAATATTGACATCACGCACAGAGTATTATTACCCAGGAAAAACTCACCAGAGCCTCAGTGTGCACAGTTTTTATTGGGACTTGTTCATGTAGACATGATTGACCATCTGCTGGGTTGACCTTGGTCACCAACCCTTCCAGAGGTCAGGTTGGCACTGTGTGGTTCAAAGTTCCCACCATAAATCACATTGATAACATAGACCCTTTGGCATAGCCCAAGCTCTCCATGTAAACAAAGGCATTCTTCTCAGGCAAAATAGTTCAAGCGCTTAGAAGTTACCTCCCATGTGCTGAGGGCAAAAGTCAACCCTCGTTTGGAAAAGGTTAATTCTTTACTGCACAGGAGGATGATCAGGGGTATCTATTCCCAGTGCAGATCCAAGGATCAAATCTGGCAGAAGATTAGACCGAAACGAAAACTGTCCTTGTATCCAAGGGGCAATCTCAGGACCACAACAGGGGATAAATCCTCAAAGTCTGGACAGGGAAGATGAGCAGTAATAAGAAAAGAGCTGCAGATACCAGGAGCTTGTTCTGATTTGGGTGCTTATCCTGTGATGCTTGGATGAGTCTTTCTGCTTAAAATATCCCGGACTCGGATGGTATGGCTGAAAACACTTTTTAAAAAGTACAACCAGATAGATGGTTGAATCACATTGGTTGTGATTACTAATCTAGCACCTAAAACTTTCTAAGCTGTCTGTAGCTTGACCTGGTCATAGACAAGATAGTTATATCCAGAATGACTGACACTCCTAATGTGCTGATGTCTCCCCAAGTGAGGATGGCCTTGAAGACACCTGAACTTTGGACAGTCACAGGGGCCTGTGTGTGGGGGTAGGCTGTAGGCTCCCAACAGCATCCAAGAGGACAAGCTTCTCTTCTCCTTGGGTTGGGGAGAAGGAGTGACCACAGGTGAATTCAAGATTTCTCAAGATTATTCATAAGCTCATGAATAGCAAGGCTTGCTCTCATGCCTGCCTTGCGAGGAGAAGAGTCCAATCCAGAACCAAGCTCTTCCTCCATTCCTCAGAGTAGGCCGTATTGGATTGGGATGTGATTACTGAGTATTGACTGTCTACTGTCTCTAGGACAAAAATAAGGTGAAGAATCCTTCTAGAAAGACTTCGGGGCTGGGCATGGTGACTCAAGCCTGTAATCCCAGCACTTTGGGAGGCAGAGGTGGGTGGATTACTTGAGGCCAGGAGTTTGAGACCAGCCTAGCCACATGGCAAAACCCCATCTCTACTAAAAGTACAAAAGAATTATCTGTACACTGTGGCTCACACCTGTAATCCTGGCTACTTGGGAGGCTGAAGCAGGAAAATTGCTTGAACCTGGGATGTGGAGGTTGCAGTGAACCAAGATTGTACCACTATACTCCAGCCTGGGAGACAGAGCAAGACCCTGTCAAGGAAGGAAGAAAAGAGGGAATGAAGGAGGGAAGGAAAGGAGGAAGGAAGGAAGGAAGGAAGGAAGGAAGGAAGGAAGGAAGGAAGGAAGGAAGGAGGGAGGGAGGGAGGGAGGGAGGGAGGGAGGGAGGGAGGGAGGGAGGGAAGGAAGGAAGAAAGGAAGGAAGGAAGGAAGGAAGGAAGGAAGGAAGGAAGGAAGGAAGGAGGGAGGGAGGGAGGACTTCAGCAGAGACTATAGACAGCACAGCCTCTGTATTAAATAGTAATAAATAGTGAATTCGTAGTTAGCATCCAGTTGCCTCTCCACCTCCTAATCAGAACAGACTCCAACCACGACTTTCATACCAGGTGTGCTTCCAGTTTTCTCAGCCCTCTTCCTGATCACTTTCCCTTAGTCACCCAGGGTTCTAGACTTCTCTGAAGCTTTGAAACCTGTCAGGTTCTGATTGGTCAGGTTCATCCTATGCAAGTGGTTAAATATTTTGAGGATTTCTTCTAGCTGGGTCCTTTCTTTATCTTCCACGTTAAAGGCTTTCTCTTCTCAAAGAGGAATCCTTGTTTTTTCTGATAGGCCAGGATTGCTCCAGAAGCACTTTATGAAATCTGCCACTCCACTCCTTGGTTGGGGATCTCCCCTGCCCCCTGCCCCAGAACTTCACAAACCCTGAGGATTCATCTCTGGACAAGGAGCAGATCTTCCCTGGCTTCACTGTACCTAGGCACCCAATGCAGTGTTTGGTTCTGAAAAGGCTCCTTTGTGTGAGAGAAACCGTTCTGAAATCTCCCAACAAGAAACTGAGTCAGGTTATATTGCACTGTTTGGGGAATCCATACCTTCTCTCCCCCTACCAGTAAGGCTAATCGCTGCCAATTCATGGTGCTGTTGTGAAAATGAGCCATTTGGGAGGATGCCAAAATAGGCAAAGAAAAGAGGAAAGCAAATTGGCCTGATGGATTTGGTGGCATTAAGTAACACAGATGGAAACAGAGCAGCACACTCAGTAGTATAATGTTTTTAATCCTCACTCAGAATGTTGATTAAAGAGAGAAATGCCTTCTATTTGTGACATTTGGTAATATGATTATATTGCCCTTAAAAGTTTAAATTTTTGACTAAATAATATATGCACATGTTTTAAAACTCAAAATGATAGAAAAACCAAGTCTGGCTCCTAATCTCCTCCCATTACCCACCCCTGCAGGTAACTACTTTTATTAGTTCCTTTTAAATTGTTTCATGCTTTTTTTTAAAAAAAAAAATGCAGCTACAAACAATAAATTTTCTGCTTTGATTTGAGGACTGCCACACTAGAAGGCAGAACATATCTTCAGTCTATAAGCTCAAATTAACAGATACATACCCAGCCTCCCCTGCACCTAGAGGAAAGGCATAATCTCTAGGTTCAACCAATGCAAAACACCCTCCTCAGACTTTGAATTGAAAGGTGGTGACAAATCAAAGCAGACATGATGAAGAATCTTTTCTAGGGCAGCAGCATATCTGATTTCCAGAGACAGTAGTGGTCGTGCTTCAAGCTGCAGCATCTTGGGTTCACGGTCAAGGGGGTCTGTAGCATACACTAAGGCATTTGCCGAGGCAGATGAATGGTTAATCTAATGACTTCTATTTGGAGGCGCCTTACTAGAACAAGCCTCTTCCGAGGTCTAGGAGGGAGTTCCAGCAATGTGTTCACATGTTTTTACACAAGCTGCAAAAGCAAGATATTTGAACTGTGATTTGTTAAGGTTGATCCTTGTCTCCTTCCACTCCAGCGTATCATTTGTCACACTTCCTTGCAGGCCACGTGGGGTTGGAGTGGTTCTGGCATTTTTTGGGGACAAGCTAAGGGGAAGATGCCTTAGGACACATTTCATTTGAGTTCAGTGTGGCCTCGTCTTTATGTGGTTCCTAATTACTTCTGTAGTCTTTGCTAGCCTCCCTGGGGTGAGAATGGCTGCCAGGAAATTTCTACTGTCCACTGTGTGCCAAATTAGCAAAGTTCACGATGGGAAGGTTCTGGGACAGAAATTGCATTGCAATATAAATATGTCCTGAGTACCATGCTGTGGAATTATATGGGGAGTGGAGGGGAAACAAGATCCAAAATGCATGAGCTAGAAGCTAGTCTGTAGGAAACCCTTCTAGACCGCCAGATTACGGATGAAACTTGATAGAGGTTGTTTCACATTTAACAACAATCCTACGACTTTACGTGACATTGCCAATAGTAGGTATGAGGTTGAAAGAGACTTTTCTAAATTATAAGTGTTGTAAAACAAATTTGGATCTCAGACAGATGATCAAGATCAACATTATCAATGACAGCATATAATATGATGGGGTGAAAATGGCACTTGGCCTCTGTGGCCCTCCTCCCAAAGGCCCATAACCCCAGTCTAACCATCGGAAAAATATTATACAAACCCAAATTGAGGGACGTTCTACAAAATACCTCATCAGCACGCCTCAAAATGGTCAAGGTCATTAAAAACACAGAAAGTCTGAGAAACTGTCACAGTGTGGATGAGGCTAAGGGGACAGGATGATTACATGTAGTGTGTTATCTTGCATGAGATCCTGGGACAGAAAAGGAGATGAGAAAACACGTTAGGGAATGTAAATAAAATATAGAGTTTGGTTACTAATAATTTATCAATATTGGTTCATTCATTGCAACAAACAGACAATAGACGACACTGGGTAAGACACATAAAGGAACCCTTTGTACTGTGTTCACAACTTTCTGTAAGTATAAAACTATTCTATATTAAAAAGATTATTTAAAAAAGAAATTTGGATCAAGCATGCTAAAGGAAAGACCAAATTATTCTTTCTACAGAAAATATTATAAGATTACATTTTATAACCATGTATTTTTCTTTGAGACAGAGTCTCACTCTGTTGCCCAGGCTGGAGTGCAGTGGCACTATCATGGCTTACTGCAACCTCTGCCTCCCAGGTTCGAGCAGTTCTCCTGCCTCAGCTTCTGAGTAGCTGAGATTACAAGTGCATGTACACCACCATGCCTGGCTAATTTTTTTGTATTTTTAGTAGAGACAGGTTTCACCTTGTTGGCCAGACTGGTCTCAAACTCCTGACCTTGTGATCCACCCACCTTGGCCTCCCAAAGTGCTGGGATTACAGGTGTGAGCCACGGCGCCCAGCAGACCATATTCTTACATAGCCTATTATTGACTGAATGCTTCTCCTCCCCAAGATTTCTAATTCGAAGCCCTAATCCCCTGTTGTGACTGTATTTGTAAGCGAGTGTTAGAGAAGTAATTAGGTTTAGATGAGGTCATGAGGGGCAAAGCTTGGCCAAACTCATACCCTAATTTCAACTCCCAACCTCCAGAATTGGGAGAAATCAATGTTTGTTGTTTTATCCACCTGGTCTATGACATTTTGTTATAGCAGCCCAAGCTTACTAAGCCACAGCCAAAGTGAAATTAAAAAATACATTGAGGCAGGGCGCAGTGGCTCACGCTTATAATCTCAGCACGTTGGGAGGCTGAAGTGGGTGGATCACCTGAAGTCAGGAGTTAGAGAGCAGCCTGATCAATATGGATTGTGCCACTGCACTCCAGCCTAGGTGACAGAATGAGACTTCGTCTAAGAAAGAAAGAAAGAGGGAGAGAGAGGGAAGGAAGGAGGGAGGGAGGGAGGGAAGGAAGGAAGGAAGGAAGGAAGGAAGGAAGGAAGGAAGGAAGGAAAGAAGAAGGAAGGAAGGAAGGAAGGAAGGAAGGAAGGAAGGAAGGAAGGAAGGAAGGAAGGAAGGAAGGAAGAAGGAAGGAAGGAAGAGAGGAAGGAAGGAAGAGAAAGGGAGAGAGAAGGAAGGATGGAAGGAAAGGAAGGAAGAGAAAAAAAGAAAGAAAAAGAAAGATACATTGTAGAGTGGTGTCAGGCAAATAATTAAAATATGTAATATTTCTAAATTTTATGAAGCTTAAATGGGGCATTTGGGGGATAATTTGGTTTAGAAGAGATCTAAATATTTAACCTTAATGATATTAAATATTTAAATTTAAAACGGTTACAAGTTGTGATTTTTTTTCTCATTATGAGTATTTACTTTGGTGCCTAATTTTCTGTTTATGATTTTGTATTGTTTTGTTAGAATGGCTCCCGAACCCTGGTGTGTCTTTGGGCGCGTATGCCCAGCAGTGGGCAGTAGCATCGTCACTGTGTCAGTTCTGTGGTGTGATGTGGAGAACTGGTAGTGGAACGTAGACTTCAAGGCGGGTTCTTCGACTCGCTCAAAGGCCAAACAAAGGTATCTATTTAAGTATCATTTAAATAAACCCCTGTATTGCTTAAATTATCCATAATTTGTTTCTGTTGTGTATACATAAGTATTTGATGTATCAGTTGGGTACCACTTGAAGAAGTGGGTCTTAGCCCTGGCTGCACATCAGAATCAAATTCCAAGCTAGTGGAGAGGGCCAGGGGTTGAAATACACTGATGCCCAATCCCAGACTGACAGCATCTCCAAGGGTAGGGCCTAGGCATTGGTAGTGTTTAAAATTTCCGAAGACGATTCTAATATTCAGCCAGGGGTGAGAACCGCTGAGTGAGTGTGGTTTCCTGATGGTCCAAACCAGGTATTATTTTATAGAGTCCAAATTTTGTGACCGTTGTTACAGAATCCTCGGCAGCCATTATGCATGCTCAGAAGCGTAAAACAGATCATTGGGGAGCCTTCAGTCTGAACATCCTAGAGTGGGATTGGGGTGTCTGGATCTTCCTTTAAGAAAAAACTAAAGAGAAGTGAATGCCAACTGTCTGCACTAGGAAATGAGTGAAGGATGCTTAGGACAGCTGTGTTTTGCTGTCACATCTAGGGGTATTGAGAGATTCTGAGGGGGTGTCCTCCAAATTCCCAGAAGCTTCAGACACATTGAGTCTATAAAAAACCTTCTATCAAAACTCTTAGTTTTGACATTAATGGGGAAAAAGATGATCTTAAATGGCCTCCAGGCCTGAGTCCCTGCCCTCATGTGGGAGAGAAACAATAGACTGGCAACACTGGTGTGGCTGTAAAGAAAACAGAAGAGATTCTGCTCACAAAAATATAAAGTATTGAGGGGCTAAAAAAAAGTGTGCAGGCCGGGCATGGTGGCTCAAGCCTGTAATGCCAGCACTTTGGGAGGCCGAGGCGGGTGGATCATGAGGTCAACAGATCGAGACCATCCTGGTCAACATGGTGAAACCCCATCTCTACTAAAAATACGAAAATTAGCTGGGCGTGGTGGCGCGTGCCTGTAATCCCAGCTACTCAGGAGGCTGAGGAAGGAGAATTGCCTGAACCCAGGAGGCAGAGGTTGCAGTGAGCCAAGATCGCGCCATTGCACTCCAGCCTGGGTAACAAGAGTGAAACTCCATCTCAAAAAAAAAAAAAGTTTACAGGATTTAGAACCAGAGGTCTACAAACTTGATTGAATAATAATTTTTAAAATCCATTTTATAAAGTAGAAGCAATAGGGTTGGGCAAGTTTAACATTGTAAACAGGTTTATTGAGCCCAAACTAACCGTGTACCCATTACAATTACAGTCTCTATCCCAACACAACTATTCCTGGAACTTGATAATGATTTTAAAGTTAATTTGGCAGAACTGCCTGAAACCGATCAATTTTTTTTAAGAAAACAAAGAGGGTATTTGTTTTTCCAGGTATTAAAACATATTTTAAAAGAAAACATAAATAGAATGACACTATCTTAGAAACAAATAGATAAGGTATAAAAAGCATAGCTATGGCCGGGCACTGTGGCTCACGCCTTTAATCCCAGTACTCTGGGAGGCCGAGGTGGGTGGATCACCTGAGGTCAGGAGTTCAAGACCAGAATGAACAGGTGGATCATAATGCTGTTGGGTGTGGTGGCCGGCACCTGTAATCCCAGCTATTTGGGAGGCTGAGGCAGGAGAATTGCTTGAATCTGGGAGGCAGAGGTTGCAGTGAGCTGAGATCGCACCACTGCACTCCAGCCTAGGTGACCGAGTGAGACTTCATCTCACAAAAGAAAAAAAAAAGGCATAGCTACATCCCTGATTGTGTGTAAGTAATCAGGATGAGCTAAAGATGCCGTCCCAATTCAGTGAAGAAGAATGAACCATTTGATAGATGGATTTGGAATAAGGCTTTTTATAAAAAAATAAAGTGAGATTCCCTCCTCATAACATGAGTGGTAATAATTTGCATGTGATTTACATGCATTTAAAAAACATAAGAGTACTTAGAGGAAAAAGAAGTAAAATTTAATGTAAATTTGTAGTAAGAAAAACTTTTTAAGCATAACACCAAAGGAAAAATCAATAAATTAAAATATTGGGAAATAGGATTATAAAAAATATTTTACCCATAAATTTTTTAAAAACAAGAATAAAAACAGAAAAGGTAAATTACATATGGGAAACTAACTCTGACAAATTACAAAGACAGGGTGTAATATCCTTAAAATACAGAGAACGCTGACAGACAACAAGAAAAAGACAGCCCTGTAAAAAGAACAAATGGGAGGCTGGGTATGGTGGCTCATACCTGTAATCTCAGCACTTTGGGAGGCTGAGGTGGGTGGATCACTTGAGGCCAGGAGTTCGAGACCAGCCTGGCCAACCTGACAAAACCCCGTCTCTACTAAAAATACAAAAAGTTAGCCAGGCATGGTGGTGGGCACCTGTAATCCCAGTGACTCAGGAGGCTGAGGAGAGAGAATCGCTTGAACTTGGGAGGTGGGGGCCGCAGTGAGCCAAGATCATACCACTGTGCTCCAGCTTGGACAATAGGAGCAAAACTCCATCTCAAAAATAAAATAAAATAAATAAATGGGATAGAATAAGAACCAACTATTCTTCCAGTAAGTACAAATAGCCAATTAATGGATGAAGAAAAGTGTTCAACCTTATTAGTGAATAGAATGCACATGAAACAAAGAGAAGGCACTTTCTGCCTAATGGGTTGGCAAAGAGGGTGTGGAAAAGTCAGTTCACTCCAAGAAATATAAACAGATACGTCGTTTCTGGAAGACAGTTTGGCACTATGTCTTCAAAGTCATACAAAGATGCATGTCCTCTGACCCAGCAGTGTCCTTTTGTGGAAGACAGTCTAGTAAATAATGAAATAAAAGCGCAGAGATAAGGATGTTTAGATACCTGCAAAGGGAGGGAATCAGTTTTTTAAAAGAATTCTATTTTCGACATTTCAAAAATGGATTGAACTGGGTGTCATAGACAAACCAGAATTGTGTTGAACTTTCTTTATGTTTTGCTATGGTTTCCTTTTCTCATCTGAATGAGGCAAGGGAATTAAGTGACTAAGAAACCACGGTGTTTTCACCATTATCTTCAGGTCTGTTGACACTGTTTAAGGATGTTCAGTCTAATGTTAATACTGTCAGTAGTGAAAAATTAGAAAAACCCAATACATGAAATAATGAATGATTAATTTTAAAGCGTATGGCAGGTCTTAGAATAAGATACCTGGAGCTGCTAAAAGTAATTGCAAATTTGTGTGCATGGTTATATTGACTGATACCGTAGGATATTTACCTCTCGATTAGGTAAAGCGTAAAGGTGGAAAACAATAACCAGGTGAGATCCCAGGTTTGTTAAGTAAATATTTTAAAGTGTATTGAGGCACGGAAAAGAAGCCCAGGAGAATAAACATCGGAAGTGTCCAATATTTAGCTGTGCAGGAGAGTTGGGAAGATGATGAGTGGGTTGGTTTTTTTAAAAAAACTATCTGTATTTTCTAAATTTTCTACAATGAAAGTGAATTACTTCGGTAATAAAGAAAAGATGTTACTGGAAATTTTGGGCTGCCTGGTTTTAATAATTTCTAGAACAAGGTAGAATCCAAATTAATTATATAATTAAAAGGAAAATAGAGCAGTCGGCTCCCTTCCCCCATCCTGTCTGGGAATAATGAGGCGCTGTGGGCTGTGCCGTGTGTGTTAGAAAGCCATCGATTCTGTGCCTCCTGTCATTCTCGGGCATCTGTTGTCTTGGCTTTCCCTGCTGCCCTGAAGGTGCCTGGGGACACCCACACATTGTTAAAGAGAGGGGAGCAGAATCCCAGACAGGTGGAGCGACTGGCCCAAGGTCACAAGCTCCCGCATCCATGCCAGCCTTGAACCCGGGCACTTGGGCTGTCGCTTTCCACACAGCGTGGGCCTCAGGGCTGCCAAAGAGTCAGGTGCCACCCGGTGCTGTGTACTCTGTGCAGGTACCTTTGACCGTGGGGCTCCAGACCTTCCCTCTTTACCACCACACAAGGGATGGAAGCGGGGAGGATGGCTTATGCATTCAAGGCCGAGGAGCAGGTTCAGGACCTCAGCACCATGGAGAACACACCGAAGCCCACAAGAGCCCACCATCCCGTGGCAGGAAGAAAAGACTAACGGATCATACTGCTGTCTCTGAGGAAAATCACCGAGGGCTGAATGTGGCCCTTTGGGAAGGACCTGTGGCCTTGGGGAGCTGAGAATTTCCCAGACAGGGTGACATTGGAGCGAGGGAAGGGAGCAGCCTACAGACCCCAGAGCTGGGGAGCTAGAGACCCAACAGGACCCTCACGCCTCCTTTGGACCACGGAGCCCAATGCATCCCAAGCCCCTCTCCTGGTGGCCTGTGATCACAGTCTGGGCAGCCCACATGTCTGCTCTTCTGTGCCTCCTCCAGCATCTCCTGACATCAGCTCCCAGTCCAAAGCTTTCCAGAATGGAAGTGGGCTTAGCTCAAGCGGCCTGGAGCATGGAGCCTATGATGGGAGAGAAGCCACCTAAAGTCCTGGTGTGCATGGCTGGACACACAGAGCAAGGTCCAGGGAATCTCAGCTTCTAAAATGAAACATTCTCACACCGCCCCTCTAAAGTGGGGACACTAAAGCCTCGTTGCAGAGCTGTTGAACTAAATGAGCAAGTTCATGTAAAAGACCTGGAAAGTAGGAGGCTCTCAATAAATGGCAGTTGCCACTGAGACCACAGTCTCTTCATCAGATGAGTTAGTGGGGTGGCTTTGGTGGTCCCAGCCAGCTTGGCTCTGAGTGAACCAAAAGCATGAGAGACTCTCTCCCTCCCCTCACAAAGCTAACCGAGTTTTCAAACAAAAGAACGGCTCTTCATATCGTCATTAATTTTCCTGAAAATGTTTTCTTATATCCATTAGCTATACACTATAAATAGATTGGAATCTTTTGTTTTTCTAGAAAAAAATTATTTTAGCCTTGTATCCTGGTACATTAGATTGTTCTTTTATCCTTGCTTTTTAAAAAATCCTTTCAAACGGCTTACCTTCCATGGAAGAACAAATAGTCTGTCATTTCCGGAGGGACCTTGTAAACTAACATCTTAGTTTAAAACAAATGTAGTGTAATAAGATGACTGCAAAACTAATATTGACTTTTCTGCTGCTTGGCTTCTCTCTCACCTACTCTGACAGCACCTTTTTCTTTCCCCCTCAACTCTGTCTCACTGCGGAGAGCTCAACTAAGAAACCAAAGTGTGGCTGTGTGCAGTGGCTCATGCCTGTAATCCCAGCACTCTGGGAGGCCTACGTGGGCAGATCAGCTGAGGTCAGGAGTTCAAGACCAGCCTGACCAACATGGTGAAACCCTGTTTCTACTAAAAATACAAAAATTAGCCAGGCATGGTGGCAGGTGCCTGTAATCCCAGCTGCTCGGGAGACTGAAGCAGGAGAAGTGCTTGAACCTGGGAGGTGGAGGTTGCAGTGAGCCAAGATGGCGCCACCGCACTCCAGCCTGGGTGACAGAGTGAGACTCTGTCTCAAAAAAAAAAAAAAAAGAAAGAAACCAAAGTGTTGCATAGAAGGCCATTCTCGGCCAGGCGCGGTGGCTCACGCCTGTAATCCCAGCACTTTGGGAGTCCGAGGCAGGTGGATCACAAGGTCAAGAGATTGAGACCATCTCGGCCAACATGGTGAAACCCCATCTCTACTAAAAAATACAAAAATTAGCTGGGCGTGGTGGCACATGCCTGTAGTCCCAGCAACTCGGGAGGCTGAGGCAGGAAAATTGCTTGAACCCGGGAGGTAGAGGTTGCAGTGAGCCAAGATCAAGCCACTGCACTTTAGTCTTGTGACAGAGTGAGATTCCGTCTCAAAAAGAAAAAAAAAAAGAAGGCAATTCTCCATTAAAGAGCTGCCAAGGAGAAGGGAAGTAGTCCATTTGCTCTTGCTAGAGATATGCAAACTCCGCATGGGGGCCGGAGATGGCAGTCAGCCAATGGAGAAAGGAACCCCTTGACCTTCCAGCTTCTTTCTGCCCAGAGGCCTAGGAAATGCCTCGTGATGCCTCTCACAAGTGTAGAGACACAGGCACAGGTTGACTCAATA
This sequence comes from Callithrix jacchus, assembly GCF_049354715.1. Taxonomy (NCBI): domain Eukaryota; kingdom Metazoa; phylum Chordata; class Mammalia; order Primates; family Cebidae; genus Callithrix; species Callithrix jacchus. The sequence goes on along the minus strand of NC_133522.1, from coordinate 38,226,337 downwards.
CTGCCTCTCCTTGAGGTTGGGTACTGTGGCTCACACCTGTAATTCCAGCACTTTGGTAGGCTGAGGTGGGCAGATCACTTGAGGTCAGGAGTTTGAGACCAGCCTCACCAACATGGTGAAACCCCCATCTCTACTAAAACTACAGAAAGTACCCAGGCGTGGTGGTGGGGTGTGCCTGTAATCCTAGCTACTCGGGAGGTTGAGCCAGGAGAGTTGCTTGAACTCAGGAGGCGGAGGTTGCAGTGAGCTGAGATCACGCCACTCCATTCCAGCCTGGGTGACAGAGCCAGACTCCATCTCAAAAAAAAAAAAAAAAAAAAAAAAAATACTGCTCCTCTTTTACAGAAAAGCCAAATGCTATGGGTTGAATTTGGCCCCCACCATGTGCCCCAAATCAAATGTTGAAGTCCTAACCCCCAGTATTCCAGAATGTGCCCTTATTGCAAATCAGGTAATTGCAGATATAATTAGTTAAGATGAGGTCATACTGGTGTAAGGTGGGCCCTTAATCCAATATGACTGGTATCCTCATAAAAGGGGGAGCTTTGGGCACAGACAGGCACACAGGGAGAACCCATGTGAAGATGATGCAGAGATCACAGTGATGCATTTATAAACCAAAGAAGGCCAAAGGTTGCCAGAGCACCCAGAAGCTAGGGCAGAGTCCCCCTCGCAGCCTCGGGAGGAGCCAGCTCTGCCAACACCTCCATCTTAGATTTCCACCCTCCTCAACGAAGACGACCCATTTCTGCCATTTAAGCCCCCTGCCTGTGGTGCTGTCACGGGAGCCCCTGCAGACTGAAAGACCAGCTGAGCACTCCTTTCTCAGCATCAGCGGGACGGCTGCATTTTCTTCCTCTGTGGGTGGATGGACCACTTTGCTGCCTTGTTGCTCAAAGGTGCACAGGAGTTCGGCAGCCAAAGGGTTGCTGGCTGGAGACAATGCCACTTTCAAAATGTCCCTATAGGGAGCAGCCGCCTCCTCCAAGCCCACCCTGTGCTAAAGCAGCCCTCCTGGGCCCAGAACTCTGGCTCTGATGCAGTTCTGAAAAATTGCCATGCGGGAGGAGGGCAGCCATTTCACCATCAGGGGTCAGAGCCCCTCTGCTCAGATAAAAGCAGCCACAGGATCATAAGAACAAAGTTAGAAAATAGAGAAAGGGGCATTCAGGCAGCCCAGAGAGCTGGGAGCAAACCCTCCTCTATGTGGGCTCCCCTTTCACCCAGACAATGGTTTAATTCAAGCCACTGGGGCTCCCCATCCTTGGCCCAGGCACACACCAGGAGTGTGGAGGCTGAATGTGCCTTTAAGAACCAGGACCTGCAGATCTAAGAGTCCTGGGGTTGAGGCAGCTCTCAGGAAGGTCTCAAAGGATGAGAGGCCAGAAACGGCGGCTTCTGCCATCAGTCTCTCATAAACTCCATAATCACGACTCCCATCTCTCCAGCACTTCCTCTGCATTTGGCACCAGGATAAGCACTTTCTGTGCATTTTGTCCTTTCATCCTCTCACGGCCCTAGCTTGTGCATCAAGAAACTGAGGCACAGAAAGGTTAAGAAACTTGCCCAAGGCCACAGAGCCAAGCTCCATGCTGGTAACCACCGAGGGCTGTGCTCTCCTCTCCATGGGAATTCTGTGGTAGACCGCAGGGCCAAGCAGGAGGATTGGAGAGAAGCGCCTCTAACGTCAGTCATGCAGGGCTAAGTTGGGGACTTGGAGCCTGCTGGCCCTGCAGAACAGAAAATCCTGCCTTGCAGAGCTGAACAGGGCCTTGAAATCATATAGTCCTCATTTTTCTCACAAAGAGGCTAAGAGCTAGGGAAGTGGAGTGGGTGGCCCCAAATCCCAGAACAAATTAGTGGCAGAACCAGGCCAAGAGCAGACATCCTGATTTCCAACCCAGCGATCTTTGTTAAATACCATGCTCCATCTTAGCAAGAGGTAGTAATTTTCTTCCACAGCTTGAGAGATTTGTAAAGAATGCTGAGAAACCCTTCCTGATTGCAAGGCTGTGGTGTATCTGGTTGGGTTTGCCATGGCAGTTCTTCTATAGGAGTTGGAAGAGTGGGACAGACACCATGATTCCAACTGGGATAAGCATCCAACCTGCCATAGGCAGACTCCCCTGGAGAAGACCAACTGCAGGTCAGAATCTCCTAAGATCATATTTTAGGTGTGGAGTTGAGTGAATTAACCTTTTGCTAGAAGTCCGTCAGTCCTCCTATGCTCATTGTACCAATCACTGATAAATGTCAGCTGAAGAGCAGGGAATCATTTTAGCACAGTATTTAGAGATATTTAGAAACTGGGTATCAACTGTTGATGGTTCTTGAGATGTGTCTACAAAATTATCTATCCATTCAACCACTTATCCATCCATCCATCCATCCATCCATCTGTCTATCCATCCATCATCTTTCATCCATTCACCCACCCTTCCATTTATTTACCAGGTCCTTACTCTGTGTAAAGTATTTTGCTAGACCCTAGGATTTATGAGAGAACATGATCTAGCTCCTGATCTTAGAAGAACTTGGATTCAAATGATGGAATCAGGATGGAAAACTATCAATACAACTCTATGCATTTAGTAAAGGAAATAGCCAGAAGCCTAAGGAGGCTGAAGAGGGATTCTTAGAGGGAGGGATACTTAACTGGATCTTCAGTAGGAAATTTTTAAGCAGAAAATGGGGGAAAAGGAGGGTATTCCAGATATAGAGGCAAAGAAAACAAAAGCGAGATGGAGGTTTGGGGGGTAATTATGATGATTTTGCATTAGTATGGAGATTGAATCACATTTACAAGGTGTGTTCATGACCCTTATTGCAATCAATTCTCCAACAGTCCTGTAAGTTAGGGAGGGAGATGCCAGGAGAGGACATGTGGCACTTACAAGATGAAGTCATCACAAGGGAAAAGAGTGAGACCAAAGAGCTACGTCTTTTGAGCTCTCATTGTGTGTTAGATCTTCACAAACATTCCTGGAGGTATTACCTCTATTTTCTAGATGAGAAAACCAAGACTTAGAGAGCTTGGTCTTGGACTCACCCAAGGTCACTGACATGGTTTGGCTGTGTCCCCACCCAAATCTCATCTTGAAATTGTAGTTCCCATAATTCCCACATGTCGTGGGATGGACCCAGTGGGAGGTAATTGAATCACGGGGGCAGGTCTTGCCCATGCCATGCTGTTCTTGTGGTAGTGAATAAGTCTCATAAAATCTGATGGTTTTATAAATGGGAGTTTCCCCTGCACAAGCTTCTCTCTTGCCTGCTGCCATGCAAGACATGCCTTTCGCCTTCCACTGTGATTATGAGGCCTTCCCAGACACATGGGACTGTGAGTCCATTAAACCTCTTTTTCTTTATAAATTATGCAGTCTTGGGTATATCTTTATCAGCAATGTGAGAACAGACCAATACAGTCACACAGCCAGCAGGCACCAGAGATCTGGAGCGGGTCTTCAGTGCCCTAGTCCAGATTAGGTAGAGCCAACTTCTCTTCCGTTGATGAGAGAGGATGGGCTCAGATGACAAGGTTAATAGTAGCCTCAATCCTGGAGTTCAGCTCTGAGTTTCAACTTCCTCTTCTGCCAAATGCTCAAATAAGCAGCTGGACTGACCAGAGGAGAAGCCGTGAGCAATGGAATCGGCAAAGCCCAGCCCCAGACCCAGAAGAGACACTTCATCTGCCAGAAGCCAACCTACTCTTGTAGCAGCCTGAAGTGATTTGTTCCTCACCCCACTCTCTTTTCCCTTCTCTTCCCATATGGATTTTATAAACAAGATAAAATCAGAACTCGAAAACTAAACAGACTCTGTGAGGCCTCTGTTACCAGCCAGGGCAGCCCAGCACTGTTTTTGCAGATGTTTTGCAGGTCAGTGTCTAGAAGAGGCCAGAGGCAGGAGGCAAGGGCAGGTCAGCAAGTGCTGGAAGGTAGGGGAGATCGGTTACTGGAAGGCCATCGAGGGTGGAAGCCCATCAAATGAACAAACACAGCAAAAGGCCTCTGCTTCCTGAAGTTTTTTGAGCGCCGTTACCCCCGCTCTCCTCCTTGCTCTGCCTCCGGTAACCTTCGTGGTATCCTGACAGCGCTCTTCCTGGTGAAGACTTCAATAAAGATCCAGTCACATGTTAGGTCAGCCCCATTCTTCTTCATTCTCAAACACAGACAAACAGGCTCACATCAGCTAATGGGAGTGTACCTTGATGTAGGGCAGGGATGGGCCAGCTTTCTTTGTTGGAGAACAGAGTTACTCTGTGTATACCCAGGGAAGCTCTTTGGGAGGGAAGGAAAGCTCCAAAGCCGGGGGTTGCTGTAGGACCAGTACCTGGAGTGTGTCTTGAGTTTCTTCTGATCCTACTGACTTGATGCAGTTTTATTATAAAAGGAGGCTGTGGATCAGTATCAAACTGTGAAGCCACCAGGGTATCAAGACCAACACAATCATATTTTACTGTTGGAACCTGATATTGTGGGAAGAGGTAAAATCAAATCTGCTATTGGATTGGCAAGTGGAGCAAGTCCACCATATGTCATGTCAGAAGATGGTGCCACAATTGCAGGAGGAAAGAAATAATGTGACATGCAGTTGTAAGAACAGTCAATAAAAGACCAAGCTGGGATTTGAATGCTACACAGTCTGGTTAAAGAATCCATTGGCTTCAGCTACTCAGGAGGCTGAGGCAGGAGAATTGCCTGAACCCAGGAGGCGGAGGTTGCGGTGAGCCGAGATCGCGCCATTGCACTCCAGCCTGGGTAACAAGAGCGGAAACTCCGTCTCAAAAAAAAAAAAAAAAAAAAGAATCCATTGGCTTAACAACTACACCATGGGAGCTAGAAGGCCTCACGGGTACCTTTCCTGGCATTAAGTGTTTGGACTTCAAGAGGCACAGTGAGGCCAGGGCACCAACCTTGTCAAGAGACCCAGGGGTAAAAACTGGCCACCTGCTCTTAGCATTAGGACTTGAGGAACCTGATGGGTAAACTCTGGACACAGAGAATGGACTTGGGCCTGGTCTGCTGGCTGGGGGACCATCCTGTAAGCTGTATTTCCCAAAGGGCAGCCTGCAGTAGAATCACTCTGGGAGATTTTTAAGATGCAGACTTCTGGGCCCGGACCTATACATTCAGAACTTTGGAGGATAGAACTCTGAGAGGCTGCATTTTTAACAAATTCTTCCTACCCCATACCTCCCACACCCCTTCAGTGACACTAATCTGATACATAGTAAAGCTGGGAAGTACCAAGTTGACCGCCTGCTCCCAGCTCATCGTTCTGATTCCACATCTCTCCTTCCAGAGGTCAGGAGCTCTGAGCAGGGGAAGTGGGTAATCAAGTGACATTTGATAACATGCAGCGCTTTTATTTATTGTGGAGCAGTTGTCATCCACATAGATGTCTTGGCTCTTTGGGATGCATATTAGTTAAGGTTCTTCAGGGAAACAGAACAAACAGGAGATATATATGTACCGATAGATGCTAGGTAGATATAGATAGAAAGGTGAGGCCGAGGCAGGTGGATCCCAAGGTCAAGAGATCGAGACCATCCTGGTTAACATGGTGAAACCCTGTCTCTACTGAAAATACAAAAAATTAGCTGGGCATGGTGGCGTGTGCCTGTAATCCCAGCTACTCAGGAGGCTAAGGCAGGAGAATTGCCTGAACCCAGGAGGCCAAGGTTGCGGTGAGCCAAGATCACGCCATTGCACTCCAGCCTGGGTAACAAGAGTGAAACTCCGTCTCAAAAAAAAAAAAAAAAAAAAGAAAAAGCAAGGTAGGTAGGTAGGTAAATATATATATATATACAGATCTCTATCTATCATCTATCTAAAGAGGTTTAAGGACGAGGCTTCTGCAGTTGTGGAGGCTATCAAGTGTAAAATCGGTAGGTTAAGCCAGCAGGCTAGAAATTTGGGCAAGAGTGTGATACTCTAGCCTCTAGGCAGAATTTCTTCTCTGGGAAATGTCAGTCTTTGCTCATGAGGCCTCTTCCAACTGATTGGGAGTGGGCCATCCACAGTATTGAGAATGCTCTGCTGTACTTAAAGTCTCCTGATTGTAGATGTTAACCACATTTACAAAATGCTTTCACAGCAACGTCTAGATCAGCGTGTGATTGAATAACTGGGGACCAATCTCACCCAATCGAAAACTAACTGTCACAGGGTATTTCTTAATTGGTTAGCCTACTTACCCAAGGTAGAACTGTGGGGAAAGAACATTTGTTGAATAATGCACAGTAAGGTAACTCTACAGTTTATGGTAAAAACTGGCTTCAAAGAAAATGCAAAAAATCCACATCTGCTGCCAGAGAGAAGCTTTAAGCTACCTAAGGCAGAGGGTCACTTCAGTAATGAGAATCCCAGGTTCAATAAACAGTGACCTCTCATAATCCTAAGGGGTTTTCTGTCTTATCCTGTCTCCTGGCAGCCCCGAGCACTGGCCTCATAATGAACACTTTAATTAAGATGGATGTTTGTAAGGACCAAAGGGAAGGAAAGTTGTGCCTTAATTACCTTGACTCCAATCAAATACTTTTCCTAGGTGTGCTTTCCTTCTTACTGAGAATTTTAAGAGACAAGGACATGAGGGGTGGAGGGAAACCCAGTTTAGGGAAGATTCATGTATTCACATAGGTCAGGGTTCTCAGCATGGCATCCATGGATTTTCCTGGGAATTCTTGCTACTACATGATAAATGTGAATAGGTGTCTTTCATTATGTGGACAGGATTCATACTTTTATTGGATTGTCAAAGAAGTCACTGACTCCCAAATAGGCTAAAAACCTTACTGACTTTGGGAAGAGAATACATTTACTGGGCAGCAAGGTGCCTGACCCAAGGTCATAGGAATGTTAGAGATGAGCAATATTTGCTTTCAGCCGATGACTTCCAAGTGTGCACAATTAGCCCAGTAAGTTGAAAGCCGTTCCTGAGAGTGGACAGGCTTCTCAGCCTGAAACAGGAGGCTCCCAAGCTGGCCTGGCAGAGGGCTCTGCAGCCACTCAAGCTGGGTTCAGATACCAGTTCTTAGGAGCTGTGTGACCAGGGTGCGTTCCTAGCCCTCCCTGCATCAGTTTCCTTATTGTCCCCATTGTAAAATGGGAACAATCATGGCAGCACCCACCACGCAGGTGTCAACTCTAAGTGAGTTAACATATAGAAAGTGAGCTGAGCAGCACTTGGCGCAGAGTGGGAGTTTTGACTAGGTTTGAGGGTACATAGGGGTAGTCCCAGGAATTTGTATTATAACAAGCTCCTCTGGAGATTCCATCTGCAGGTGTTATTTAACCACACTGTGTCAAGTGCAGGGCCCTGCTTTGTAAGTTACCACTTGCCATGCAAAGAAGTACCTGGCGAGCTCCTGATCTCTGCTGCTGGTGCCCGCTGGAGAACCAGCTGGGCACAGCCCGCTGTGAGCAGGAGAGAGCCATGCCCTGCCCCTGCCTGGCCTCTTGGCAGGGCTTTGTCAATGGTAGGATGCAATCCAAATGTTTCCTGGCCACACGGTGACAACAGAGGCGATGGGTGGAGCATTCTGGCCAGGATACAGAGCATGGAGGAGCCACCTGCAGGGGCAGCTCCCCCCACCCACCACCCTCCTGCTGCAGGAACAGCTGACTCCAGGTGCCTCTTCTCTCCCTCTCCCCACCTGCTCCTTTTCCTGATCCTGATTTCTCTTCCTTCAGCTTTTTACTGAGGTTTCCCTCTCTGCCCAAATTACAGTGGCTCCAGGGAGCATTTAGATTCCAAATTGTCCCAGAAGCTTGATGAACTCTGACTCTGACTCTGACTCTGGTTAATGGCAGCCTGTAGGCAGATGACACTTCCTGATACCACAAGTCGGCCAGAGCCAGGCCCCCACAAAAAGACGATCTGCAGAAGAGCCCAAAGCAGGGAGCCAGGTACACGGGGAGCAGCATCGGTTCCTGGCAGGCAGGAGTGTGGCCCCACGTCTGGGAAAGGTGGAAGGTTGAGAACTAGGACCAAGGCGGGCCCCGACTGGAAGAACAGAGGCAAGTAGACAGAAAGAGGAAGGAGAGGGTCCTTGTGAAAAGGACTCAGGGGCGTGATCCATCTGGAGAGACTCAAGTTACGCCTTGCCCTCAGCTCAGCATTGCTCGTGAAAATGGGGACTGCCCCTCGCGCGGACATCAAGTGGCTGCGACTGCTGGAAGGAGGTAACAGAGAGGGTCAGGACCCCATTAGGACACAGCCCAGGGACAGCTGGGGTTGTTTTGCTTTTCTGTTTTGTTTCTGTTTGTTTGTTTGTTTTTAAGAGACAGAGTCGTACTTTGTCACCCAGGCTGGAGTGCAGCGGAACGATCTCGGCTGACTGCAACCTCTGTCCCCTGGGTTCAAGCAATTCTCGTGTCTCCGCCTCTCGAGTAGCTGGAATTACAGGCACCCGCCACTATGCCCAGCTCATTTCTGTATTTTTAGTAGAGAGAAGCTTTTGACATGTTGGCCAGACTGGTCTAAAACTCCTGGCCTCAAGTGATCCACCTGCCTCAGCCTCCCAAAGTGCTGGGATTACAAGCCTGAGCCACCACTCCTGGCCAAGGACAGCTGTTTCACAAGCAAGTCACAAATTCTAGCAATGGCAACTACCGCCATTACATTTGGGGGCACTTAGCAGGTGTCAGACATACCACTAGACCCTCCTAACAACCCTGTAAACTAAGCATCAGTGTCAGAAGTAGAATAGCTCCAATAGCTAGGAGTGACGACTCTGGAGCCAAAAACTCAGAGTTCAAACCCCAGCTCTGCCACTTTCTAGCTATGTGAGTTTGGGTGCATTTCTTAATTTCTCTGATCCTCAGTTGCCCATCTGCAAAATGGGCTCTGACAAAAGGAGCTCCTGCCTTGGCTGTTGTGAAGGTAGATGAGCTGATTCATGTACAGCACCAAGCATGGTGGCCGACTCCAAGGAAGGAAGCAGAACGATGCTGACATCAGTGTCATTGTTGTTATTCCTTTTGCTTGGGTTCTGAAGGCTGAGCTCACATGGCTGTGTCAGGGGAGGAAGAGGAGCGGAGAGGTAGGCAAATTTGACACTCCTTGAACCAGTGGGATCCGGGCGCACAGAAAAGAAACTGCTTTAAAACATATCTTATGTCTGTTTCCCTCTGTCCACACTTTAGAGACGTCAGGAACACACTTTCACATTTCATACCTCCAGGCAATAGATATAACTGGACTTTTCCTGAATATTCTTCCAGGAAGACTGCAGAAGATGAGGGTCTTTCTTTAGGAAATAGTAATACTTCACTCAGAAAGTCAATAATAATGAAGCCTGGGGTGTATAGGGAAGAAATTAAAGCCACATTCCTGAAAGCTTGTATTACTTCTAATGTGCAAATCTTTGCATATGTGACCTCTTTGTCCTGGTGTGCTATCAACACACACCCATCAAGGCTGAAAGAACCACCACACCCGATTATATGTGTAACGTGGCTGCACCCTTCTTGGCTGAGGGCAAAAAGCATCTTATGCGAATATCATCATTGCGCAAAGGTAAATGTAAATGTATAAGGAGAAGGCGCCCTTTGGGGATGGGCAGTCATGCTGGTGGATGTGTGGACGCAGCAAAATAACTGAAAAGAGAGAGAAGACATCTGAATGAGGTCTTTAGTAAAGGCTGACGCCTGGTGAGTGATGATGGATGTGTTAGAGGGTGGGATGAAAGGGGGAATGATGACAGGTCAGATGCAACTGATCCTCATGAGGAAGGACCCTGAGCCTGGGAGCTTCAGTCCTGACTCCCAGGGCTACTGTTTCTCAGGGTGATTTTGAGCAGGTACCTACTTAACTTGGCAATACCTAGCCCAGAAGAACTTTATACACAATTCTGTTTATCTATACACAAAATAAGAATGAGTATTATTGTAATGATATTTATAAATAAACATGTGTATAAAGTGTATGCCCTCATTTGTTCCCAATGCCTCATGCCCAGGTGCGTCATTGGTACTTAGGAAATGCTGGTTGAGTCCATGTTCCTAGGTTTAGTAGGTGGGTCCAGCATTGCAGTCCCAAGCAGGCAGTCCCTGCTGTTCCTTGCCTGTTGCATAGGGTATGAGTAAAACGTCTATTGGCCACAAGCAATTTTAGACTGAATTCCTGGAGGGCAGAGAGGGGCTGTGTGTCATGGTTGAGATCCCACATCATCCACACAGTAAATATTTAAATGAATAACATGGCAGAGTGGAAACAAGCAAGGGGAGCTCATAGCCAGCCAGGGCAGTGGCCAAGGCTCTGGTCTCTTGGGGACAGATGATAAGACATGTCTCTGAAAATTCCTGGATAAAGGGATCAGTTTACACACATAGGGAAGAGGTGGCTGACAGAGACATCATCGCCTAGAAGGTCCAGTGCCATTCTTCAACAAAGCACTCTGGACTTTATGTGAGTGCCTGAGAGGCAAAGACAATTGCCACCTCCCCTCAAACTGGCTTGATAATTCAGCTTAAATATGAGTTGTATCAGAGGACTTGGGGTTGGGGTCAGAAATGGCCTTGGTCAATTGCTTGATGCTCCACTAAGCATCGAAGTTCTAGGATCAGCAGTGTCCATGAGATTTTTCGTGCACTGTTAGGGATTGCATGTAGTGATCACATAGGGACAAAAGTCTCTGCAGCACCTACAGCTGTGCGATTTGGTGTGTGGCTAAAGACTCTCTCCCCTTTCTACCCCTCCTCCTCACTCTCTCTCCCTCCCCGTCCCCCAATCCAATAGCGCAGAGTGGGAGAAGGTCACGCACATTAGGAGTTTGGAAAGGATTAGCCAATAGAGTCAGATCAGATGGTTAGCTTTGGGGGGCTGGGGGATAAAGCTAGATCCTTCACTTCAACCTAGACTCAAAATTAATTCCAGATGGCTTAAAGAATTAAATGTAAAACATGAAGCCATTAAAAAAGAAACTTCAAAGATGCTATGGGTTAGGGGATGATCCCACAGATGAACTTCCCAGACATAAAAGCACGAAAAGGAGTCAGAAAGAAAAAGCTCGCTAGCTTTGGGTACATAAAAATACAAAACTTCTCCATGCCAGAAAGACATTCAAAGCTAAATTAAAGGGCAAATTACAAAATGTTTGCAACACTGTTTATACCACACACGGTAGGTACGTATGCAATATGGCTGTTATGAATATTTACAGAATTCTGACAAAACAATAAGGAAATGGGAGGAAAACAGCAAAAGAATCTGATTACGTATTTCACAAAAGAAATACAAATAAATAAAACACATAAGAAAACAGTTTTTAAAAAGCTAGAGATTAAGTCAATATTATTTAAGCCAACAATAAAATATCACTTGACCAATCAAAACTAGCAAATATTTTGAAAATTATGTTATCCTAAGGATGTGATTATGCTCACACTAGTGCACTGCTATAAATTACACTAGTAAATTACACACAAGTACACTCTGGGAAAACGAAGTGAAGTAGAAATATGTATGGAAGATATTAGGTACACTCCTACTCTTTGAGCTGCAACCCCCACTTTTGGAATCTATTCAAAGGAAAAATAAAAGATATGAAAACATGGATGAAGACTTGCATTTAAAGATACTCCCCATAGCATTGTTTATAACACTGGAAGACTAGTAAGTGTCCAAATGCTCATCAGCTGGGAGTTCACTTGAAAAGGCGACTTCCTTATGATGGGCTATCATAAGCCAGTGACATTCATAACTAATGCTAAGTGAACAAACTGATGCCACACTGTATACAAATATGATGTCTGTTTTGGAGTCTCTTTCTCTCTGTCTCTCTCTCTCTATCTTTCTCTTTCTATCACACAGACACTTAGAAATTAACCAAAATATTAATAGAGGTTCTCTCAATAGGGTGAGTGTGTTAACACTCTTTGTACTTTTTGCAAGTATGTAGTACTTCTTCAATAAGAAAAAAACAATTTTTACATTATGAAATACACAAAGTCTTACATGAGCCCCATCTCCTAACAGCGAGCTGACAAGCACAGGGTCTCCGAGCTGGATGCCGCATAGCACACCACCACCCAAGTACCTGTGCCATGGGTGGAATATTCTTTTTTTTAATTGTGTATTTTATTTTAATGAAGGAGAAAAATATTTTCATGAGCTTCCTGTTCATCTAAAAAATACCTTGAGTGCTAATGATCTTTTTGTGGCTCAACTTGTTTTACTAATCCTGAGAAAAAAGCAATAATCAGAGCTCTTAGGAACAGTCTAGTTTATACCTCTGAAGTAGGCAGGCAGTGCCCTCCCCTGCCAAAGATGTCCAAGTCCTAATCCCCAGAACCTGTGAATGTGTTGCCTTACATGGAAGAATTTGTAAATGCGGCTCTAAAATCCTTTGGCAGAAGAGACTGTCTTCCGGCAGGACAACATGAGAAAGCCCGTAGACCCACTCCCTGGTAAAACCTGTGAAAATTGTCCTAAGGGCAAACAGCAAATGAAGAAACATCTACACAAGAAAATCTATGAATATTCAGTTAAAAAGAGCGACGGCCTGAGATATTTGAATCAAGACAGCTTCCCCAGTCCCCTCCTCCTCAGTAAGCCGGACAGGAACTCCAGTACAAACAGAAACCAAGAACACAGGGCTCCCTTTCCCCTCAACTGCCTTCACTTGGAGGGATTTCTTCCTGGGAGGAGCACAATATCAGCATTTCTCATCCTGCCTCCAGTTCCCTGTTGTTGAAGCTCAGTTCCAGATAAGCCCAGTTCATAGGCAGCGTCATCCCTGGAGTGGAGGCTGTACCTTCGGCAGGATGCTACTGAGCATCCTGGGGCCCTGGTCGTCCTTGCCCTGGCTCACTGGTGGTCATGGGTTGGACAACTAGAACAAAGGCTCTCCACCAAAGAAAGCAAGTATCCTGTGCCACCCATGCCTATTAAAAGCAAAACACTTTGCCCACAGTCCCTAACCTCTTCATAGGACTTACAGGAGTTTCTCTTTGCTCTTGAGAAAGTAATAAGAAAACAGAATGGAGTCTTCACATTTAAAGGCAGGACAACCCTCCTTCAGGGAGGCCCATCCATGTGCATTTTAAACTGACATGAACATTATACCACAGATGATTTAGAGTTCCAATGGCCATTTTTTAGGATCATTCCAACTCCCAAGCTTATTTTTCTTAGAATTAAACTAGAAGACCATGGCTAGAGGGTCAAACAAAGGCAATGCATGTTTTAATTGGCATCTCAAGATTAGGAAACGCATTCAGGACCTTGCTCCAAAAAACTGTCTCAAAGCTAGCTGAGATTCCTTCCTCTCTAAGAGCCTTTGGAGTCCTTTCCTATGACTTCTATATTCTTTAATAGATAATACAAAATAAAGTTCACAAAATGATGCAACCTAGGATTCCAGTAAATTTTTTCACAGGGGATTTCTGTGGAAAGTGGTACCCACAGCGTTACCGAACGTGGACTCACTATCCTGACTTCTGAAAATTACCTCCAGTGGGAAAAGCAACCATTTATAGCAGCAGTCAGTGAGCTATGGCTGGCGGGGGGAACCCCAGTTTTTGTACAGTTAGGATCTAAGAAGTTAAGTCCTAATAAAATAAAGTCTTAGGTTTGGGGCATGTTTGGTTTGAAGTAACTGTGAGGCATCTAGGTGCTTTACATACATTTTTGTGTTCTTATATAAACACCTACATAATATTCTCAGTTGTGCCTCTTGAACTTCAAAACCTAAAATGCTTACTAGATGCACGCCCTGCGCCCACAACCACTCTGACTTGGAGTTTGGTTATTTGGAGTTGAAACATGCGGACCTTAGCCAAACACTCATAATAATTTTCAAACAGTAATGCCTTCTTTGAAAAACAAAACAAAAGTAATATTACCTACATATAAGACCATGTAAGACCCAAATGCCCACCAGCTAGGAATTCACTTAAAAAAGCTAAGAGGGAGAAAGTGATTCTCTTATATTACCAAGGAGGCTGATCACTGTTGAGGGTCATTTGAGATTTCATACTGAAAAGCCTTCATTGTACGCAAACTTATTTACTAAGCAATTCCACTTTGTGGAATTTATTCTAAAGAAACAATTCTGTATATACATGAAGATTTAGCTACAAGGATGTTCATGGAAGCATTCACTGTGGAGTTGAAAAATTGGAACCAGCCTCAATGTCCAGCAGTAAGGAATTTGTTGAACAAATTAATGGAACCATCTATTTGATGTAATATTACACATTCATAACACATGCATATTGATGGACATGCAAAGATGTTTGTGATAGGGTGTCAAGTAAAACGAAACAGGTTACAACAATTGTACAATATGAGCCCTTTTTACAATTATTATTAATACATAGAAAAACCATGAAAGGATATAAACGAAAACGCTGACAGTGGTTATCTCTATGTGATGAGATTGTGGATAATGTTTATTTTTCTCCTTTTCTTTTCATCTGGAATTTGGAATTTATATGCAATGAACGTGTTATTTATTCCCCCACTTCTTTTCCACTTCTAAATCCTCAGCAAAGTAAACTAAAAGCTGATGAAAATACAGTCTCGCTAACATGTCTTACAGCATTTTACAGGAGTGTTGTACAAATATTATTTGGAATTAATTTTCATCTAGATTGAAATGAAAGATCTAACTTTATCCCTCCCTTCCCCACTCAAGGCTAACCAACTGATCCAGCTCCATGGACTAATCCTTTCCAAACATTTCATGTGCACGACTGTCTCCCGTTCTGCGTATTTCAAATGTACCAAATGCTGGGCTCATACCTATAGTTTTAGCTACTCAGGAAGCTGAGGCAGGAGGATTGCCTGAGGCCAGGAGTTCAAGACCAGCCTGGGCAACATAGTGAGACCCCATCTTAACAAACAAACAAACAAACAAAATGTGCCAGAAAGCATCATGTTTCTGTTACCTATTGCTACAAAACAATATACTCAAATGTAATACTCATACCTAAACATAATATTCATATCTAATACTCATAATACCCATACTCATACTCAAACAATATACTCATGCATAATACTCATAATACCCATACTCATACTCAAATAATATACTCATACCAAATACTCATAATACTCATACTCAAACAATATACTCATACCTCATACTCATAATACCCATACTCATACTCAAACAACATACTCATACCTAATACTCATAATACCCATACTCATACTCAAACAATATACTCATACCTCATACTCATAATACTCATACTCAAACAATATACTCATACCAAATACTCATAATACTCATACTCAAACAATATACTCATACCTAATACTCATAATACCCATACTCATACTCAAACAATATACTCATACCAAATACTCAGAATACTCATACTCAAACAATATACTCATACCTAATACTCATAATACCCATACTCATACTCAAACAATATACTCATACCAAATACTCAGAATACTCATACTCAAACAATATACTCATACCTAATACTCATAATACCCATATCATGCTCAAACGATATACTCATACCAAATACTCATAATACTCATACTTAAACAATATACTCATATCTCATAATACCCATACTCATACTCAATATACTCATACCTAATGCTCATAATACCCATATTCATACTCAAACAATATACTCATTCCTCATAATACCCATACTCATACTCAAACAATATACTCATACCAAATACTCATAATACTCATACTCAAACAATATACTCATACCTAATGCTCATAATACCCATACTCATACTCAAACAATATACTCATACCTAATACTCATAATACCCATACTCATACTCAAACAATATACTCATACCAAATACTCAGAATACTCATACTCAAACAATATACTCATACCTAATACTCATAATACCCATACTCATACTCAAACAATATACTCATACCAAATACTCATAATACTCATACTCAAACAATATACTCATACCTAATGCTCATAATACCCATACTCATACTCAAACAATATACTCATACCTAATACTCATAATACCCATACTCATACTCAAACAATATACTCATACCTAATACTCATAATACCCATACTCATACTCAAACAATATACTCATACCTAATACTCATAATACCCATATCATGCTCAAACGATATACTCATACCAAATACTCATAATACTCATACTTAAACAATATACTCATACCTCATAATACCCATACTCATACTCAAACAATATACTCATACCTAATGCTCATAATACCCATACTCATACTCAAACAATATACTTATTGCTGCAAAACAAACTCTAACAATAGACTCAAAATTAAATGGCTTAAGTCAGTCATCATTTTATTATTTGCTCCAGATGTTGCAATCTGGTAAGAGTTCAGTGGAGAGAGCTTGTCTTGCTTCACGCTGGTAGTTTGACCAGCTAGGCCTGGCTGGTAACCAGCTGGGACCTCAGCTGTCACTGTTGCTCAGTGGGAAGTGTGTAGTTTCTTTCTTCTCCTGCTGTGGCCTCTTCACATGGTTAGTGTGGGCTTCCTCCTGGCATGACATCTCGGGGTAGCTGAACTTTATGGCAGCTAGCTTCCCCCGGAGGACAAAAGCAGATGCCATTGGGCCTTTGAAAGACATTGGGCTGGGCAGAGTGGCTCATATCTATAATCCCTGCACTTTGGGAGGCTGTGGAGGGAGGATCACTTGAGCCCAGGAGTTCAAGACTGGCATAGGCAACATAACAAAATCCCATCTCTACAAAAAATACAAAAGTTAGCCGGCAGGGGTGTGGGGGTGGTGGTGGCATGAGCCTATAGTCCCAATTACTCGATGGGCTAAGGTGGGAGGATCACTTGAGCTCAGGAAGGGGAGGCTGCAGTGAGCCCTCATCACGCCACTGCACTCCAGCCTGGACAACAGAGCAAGATCCTGTCTCTAAAAAAGAAAATGAAAAAAAAAGATGTAAATCTAGAATTGGCCCAAGGTCACTTCTACCACACTTGACTCATTAAATCAGGCTCAGGCCAGGCCGAATTTAAAGGCATTGAGTACTGGGAGGTGTGGTTCATCGGGAATCACCAGAATAACATTCTCCCACACTCGACATTTACAAGAATACGTTAGAAGATTCTCTGGATATGCAGACTGATGGACTACCAATATATCAGTCACAGGAATTTATATTCCCTTTATTGGATTTCTCAAATTTGGCAATACCCATAAAAGGACAGTTGCTTATACATTTTACCGCTAATTTGCACTTCTCATTTGACACCGTGTGTGATTGATCTGTTGAAACATCTTAAAATGACTACTTTTATGTATGCCAGTCAGTGACATAACTGTCATTAAAATATCAACATCCACTTATCATTCCCTTAGAAGGAGCTAATGGCAGTAATAAATTTGAGTTCAAATATTGCTTCGGAGCCAGACTTCTCTGGTGAGATTCAAATTAGGCTACGTATTTTGGATGCAAGTTCAAAAACCATTTCCAGCCAGATCAGTGTCTGTCCCAAATTGGCAGGAAGGACTAGAAGAGACCACAGACATTCAGCTGAAGTCACTCTGGCTATAGAGGGCAGGTGAGGTGCTGCCAGATGCAGAAAGGAGAATGTGGGAACCGGGTTTCGGGGACATCAGTGAAACCTCTTGACCTCCCCACTCCCCCCACCCCAGCACCTGCCTACACCATCTCCTTTAGAGCCAAAATTTTGTTCCTCAGTTCTCTCTGCTCTCTCTCTCTTTTTTTTTTTTTTTTTTTTTTTTTTTTTTTGAGATGGAGCCTTGTTCTCTCACCCAGGCTGGACTGCAGTAGCATGATCTCAGCTTACTGCAACCTCCGCCTCTGGGGTTCAAGTGATTCTCCTGCCTCAGCCTCCCAAGTACCGGGGATTACGGATACCCGCCACCACATCTGGCTAATTTTTGCATTTTTAGTAGAGACAAGGTTTCACCATGTTGGTCAGGCTGGTCTTGAACTCCTGACCTCGTGATCTGTTCACCTCAGCCTCCCAAAGTGCTGGGATGACAGGTGTGAGCCGCCATGCCCAGCCTTCTCTTCTGTTTTTTCCACCTTTCTTTGTCTGCTGGTGATAAGGTTTGGCTGTGTCCCCTCCCAAATCTCATCTTGAATTGTAACTCTCACAATTCCCACATATCACAGAGGAACCTGGTGGGAGGTGATTGAATTATGGGGGTGGGTCTTATCTGCACTGCGGTCAAAGTAGTGAATAACTCTTACGAGATCTGATGGTTTTAAAAACAGGTGTTGCCCTGCACAAGCTCTCTTTTTTTGCCTTCTGTCATCCATGTAAGCCAGGACTCGCTCCTCTTTGCTTTCTGCCATGATTGTGAGGCCTCCCCAGCCATGTGGAACTGCGAGTCCAGTTAAACCTTTTTCTTTTATAAATTGCCCAGTCTCAGGTATGTCTTTATCAGCAGCATGAAAATGGACTAACACAGCTGGTAACTAACAAAATATTATACAACTCAAGTATTTCTGGGATTAAGACAATACAAGCTGTGTACTCTGTCCATCCCTTAGCTCCTTGCACCCCTTCCACTAATCCTGCTGGAGTGTTTCCTCTTTTCTCACACCCAGACGGTGAAAGAAGAGCCTGCACTCATGTCTCTTCCACCTCACTTCCCACTCAGTTGTTAGCTCTACCCTGTCTCCACCTCCCCCTTCCTCAGAGAGGTTCAGGCAGAGCTTACCCATGACCACCACCCTTAAATCCCCAGTAGACACTTGTCAGCCCATGTGGCTTAACTTCTCTGCAGCCAGAACACCAGTAATCCTTCCATCCATTCTTGGCACATGCTTTTCTTTGCTTGGTTTTTAGAATGCCTCTGTTCTCTTCCTCTCCTTCCATCCCGCCCCCCTCGGTCTCCTACATGGGCTCCCTCCCTCTGCCCACGCCTTGCATGTGGATGTGCCTATCTGCCTGTGTTTGGCCTTCCTTTGACTCATAAATTCACCCTAGTCCTGAAGTTCTTAATCTTGAGTCCAGTACTCCATGAAACCCTTGATTCTAGAACCAGAAGCCATGTGAAGATTTTTGAGTGTGTTACTGTTCTCAGGAAAAAGTCAAAGCTTTCAAAAGATTCCCCCAAGGTGCTGTTACCCACATAAGGACAACCCATTGCCTAAGGCCATGTCACCTGCTGTCCTGGCTTCATCTAAATCCCACAGACTGAAGATTTGTTAATATTCATTTCCAACCTGTACGCCTTCCCCAAGCCCCAGTCCCGAGTGTGGGTTAGGCCTGTGAATGCTTTTCTAAAACTCCTTCTGAGCCACTGAAGTCTCAGCCTGCTGGTGACTCGGCGGTGCTCAAAAACTCTGCTGCAAAAAGCAAGTGTCATAATATTGTCCTCTAGCCTGGGTTAATTATAGAAATTTTTCCTATTTGAGGCAGCTAGAAAATCCTCTGTGGCATGCAGGGATCCAGGCTCCTGGGATCCGGGCGTATCTTGCATTTATTGTCTTCCCACTAGCTTTGATTTTCCTTTTATAGGTTGGCCTCATCATCTCACAGTTACTTCAAACCCAGCATGTCCAAAACCTAAGTCTTTATTGTATTGTATTGTTTTTGTTTGTTTGTTTGTTTTTGTTTTGAGATGGAGTCTCACTGTGTTGCCCAGGCTAGAGTGTAGTGGTACCATCTCAGCTCACTGCAACCTCTGCTTCCCCGATTCAAGCAATTCTCCTGCCTCAGCCTCCTGAATAGCTGGGACTACAGGTGCACACTGCCACGCCCGCTAATTGTTTGTATTTTAGTAGGGCCGGGGTTTCACTGCGTTGACTAGACTGGTCTCAAACTCCTGAGCTCAAGGAATCCACTCACCTCAGCCTCCCAAAGTGCTAGGATTACAGGCATGAGCCACAGTGCCTGGCCTGTATATTTGTGACAGAGTCTTGCTCTGCCACCTGGGCAGAAGTGCAGTGGCACGATCACAACTTACTGCAGCCTCAACCTCCTGCACTCAAGTGATCCTCCTGCCTCAGCCTCCCGAGTAGCTGGGACTACAAGCACGTGCCACCACATCCAGCTAATTTTTGTATTTTTTTGTAAAGACCGGGTCTCTCCATGTTGCTCTGGCAGGTCCCAAACTCCTGGGCTCAAGTGATCTACCTGCCCCAGCCTCTCAAAGTGCTGGGACTACAGGCATGAGCCACTTCACCTCACCAACCTGTCTTTAAATAAAACCTGGCTCAGCTGGGCGCGGTGGCTCACGCCTGTAAATCCCAGCACTTTGGGAGGCCGAGGCGGGTAAATCACGAGGTCAAGAGATCGAGACCATCCTGGTCAACATGGTGAAAACCTGTCTCTACTAAAAATACAAAAAATTAGCTGGGCATGGTGGCGCGTGCCTGTAATCCCAGCTACTCAGGAGGCTGAGGCAGGAGAATTGCCTGAACCCAGGAGGCGGAGGTTGCGGTGAGCCGAGATCGCGCCATTGCACTCCAGCCTGGGTAACAAGAGCGAAACTCTGTGTAAAAAAAATAAAAAATATAACCTGGCTCTTTTTTACTCTTACCAAAGCTCCCAAGCTAGAAAATGATCTCCTTTCCTCACACCGTAATCAATCAGTGGCCACTCCTCTTACGTCACTACTGGGCCTGTATCTTTCTGTCATCTTCAACTCTGTTGCCTTGGTTTAAGTCAGGGGCTGACCACCTTTCTCTATAAAGGGCCAAATAGTAAATATTTTAAGCTTTA
Source organism: Callithrix jacchus (assembly GCF_049354715.1). NCBI lineage: Eukaryota > Metazoa > Chordata > Mammalia > Primates > Cebidae > Callithrix > Callithrix jacchus. The sequence continues at coordinate 38,205,667 of NC_133522.1, read as the reverse complement.
CAGGCCATACGGCCTCTGTTGAAACTACCTACTTCTATCGTTGCAATGCGAAACAGCTCTGAATAATGTGTAAATAAATAAAAGTGGCTGGGTTCCAATAAAACTATGTATGGACATTGAAAGTTGACTTTTACATAATTTTTACATATCGTGACACATTATTCTTCTTTTGATTTTGTTCAACCACTAAAAAATGTAAAATGCACTCTTAGCTTATAGACCTACAAAAACAGATGACAAGCCAGATTTGGACCACGGGTAGCAGTTGGGCAACTCCTACCTTGAGACATGACAACTGCCTGAAACGATCTTCATTCCGCCGGGGTGTTCCCCTCTGATCATGTGCTGTGGTGCTATTACAGTCATATTCCTAAGAAAGAAGCTGGGAGCGCCAGCAGTCCCCATTACTCTGAGAGTAAGTGATATGGTTTGGCCATGTCCCCACCCAAATCTCACCTTAAATTTTTAATAATCCCCATGTGTCGAGTGCGGGACCAGGTGGAGATAATTGAATCATGCCCACACTGTTATCGAAGCAGTGAATGAGTTTCACGAGATCTGATGGTTTTATAAATGAGAGTTCCCCTGCGAAAGCTCTCTTGCCCACCGCCACGGAAGAAGCCCCTTAGCTGTTCCTTCATCTTCTGCCATCATTGTGAGGCCTCCCAGCCATGTGTAACTGTGAGTCCATTAAATCTCTTTCCTTTATAAATTACACAGTCTCAGGTATGTCTTTTTTAGCAGCATGAGAACAGGCTAATACAGTAAGGTTCTCAACCTTGGCACAATTTATATATGGGGCTGGATAATTCCTTGTTTTAGGGATTGTTCTGTGCATTTAGAATGCTTAGCAGAATCCCTGGCCTTCACCTAATAGATGCCAGTAGCATCCCCAACTTCCTGGGAGCGATGGGCAAAGACATAGCTGGGCAAAATTGCCCCGATCGACAGCCTCTGCCCTAAGGGTAGAGTCCCAGCCCCTGGCCTGGCCCTGCCTCCCTTCCCACATTGCCGTTGTGCTGCTTGCTCCAGCCATGCTAAGCTTCCTGTAGTTTCCCAGGCCTGCCAGGCTCTTCACAGTTCTGTGTCTTTGCTCATATGTCCCTTCCAGGAATGCCATTCCCTCCTATCACTGGGTGAATGCCCACTTGCCTTTCAACATCATTGCACCCCTGTCTTGTACGTCTCCCTAGCCAGGGAGAATTGAGTTTTCCTCCACTGCTTTCATGCTCACCCCTATGTACTTCTTTTTTTTTTTTTGAGATGGAGTCTTGCTCTGTCACCCAGGCTAGAGTGCAGTGATGCTCACTGCAACCTCCGTCTCCCAGGTTCAAGCAATTTCCTGTCTCAACCTCCTAAGTAGCTGGGATTATAGGCGTCTACCACCACACCTGGCTAATTTTTGTATTTTTAGTAGAGATGGGCTTTTAGCATCTCGGCCAGGCTGGTCATGAACTCCTGACCTTATGATCCACGTGCGTCGGCCTCCCAAAGTGCTGGGATTACAGGCGTGAGCCACTGCATCAGGCCACCCCTATGTACTTCTGTTAAAGCTCCTAAAATGCCTTTGAACCCTTGTGTGAATGTTTGTCTCCTGTCCTAGTCTGTAATCCTTTTGAGAGCTTGAGCTGTTCCTGATTCCCCTCAGTATGTGGTTGAATAATTATATGGGTAAACTGAGGCTCAGAAAGTCAATGTCTGTATTGGTGGAGCCTAAGACCAAGAACTTTCCTGCTGAGCCCAGGCCAGAAGGTAAATAAATCTCCTGACCCCAGGCTTTCTGCCATGTGTACCCCCCAAGCCTTGGCTGATAGTTTTGAGGTCTTAAAACTTTGCTCTTACAAATAAAAAAGAACCATTTCCAGGTGAGAAGGACAAGCTGGGGAAGACACTTTGGACATATGTTGCTGCATCCCATGTTGATCAGTCCCCTATCAAAGCTCTGGAATTTGCTAGCTATGCCAGTGGGTGAGGTCAGAGTGGTTTACAGTGAGATGATAGGCTTCTGTACAAACCTAGCCCAAGGTAACATAGAGATATAAAGACAGCTGCCTCTCCCTGGAGGCTGAGAAAACCAAAGCTAGTGGGAAGACAATAAATGCACCCAATCCCAGCAACCTGGATCCTTGCATGCCACAGAGGATTTTCTAGCTGCCTCAAATAGAGAAAAATCACTATAATTAACTCAAGCTAGAGAATAATATTATGACACTTGCTTTTTGCAGCACAGTTTTTGAGCACCTCCGAGTCACTAGCAGCCTGAAACTTCAGCAGCTCAGAAGGAGTTTTAGAAAAGCATTCACAGGCCTAAGGCATCAAGCATCTGGTTTTTATTTTAGAAACCTTAGTAAGTCATGGAGGTCGCCGAGAGGATTATGAAAGCAAAGACAAGAAGTTGAAAAGCAAAACAGATCTTATGAAGGCTGGAGACAGTGCTGCTTTGCTTCTCAGAGGAGGCAATGCTGCAGGCAGCGGACATCTGGACACTTGCTCCATCCAACACCCCAAGTCCTTGGTTTGGACATGGCGGTTGGTGCCTGAGCGTTCAGCCATCTGGACCTCATTCAGGAAGCTTTCTCGGCCCTCTTCTCTGGCTTTCATCAAACAAATCAAGATCCTCTGCCTCTTCCCACACTTCCCTCCCACACATGCAAACCACCAACAATCTGTGCCCCTGTCAAGGAGCAGGGGAGGTCAGGGCCACCCTCTCCTATCCTCTAGACCCTCATTTAAAACGTACAGGAAGAGTCATTTGGGAGGAATAGACCCAAATGCCTGGCAGCCGGAAGGCAGGCTGTAATCATTTCCCCAACCATCCGCTTTGCAGAGGATGAGCCTGGGGACAAACACTGAAGCACCTGCCCAGGGAAGGCCACTGGCCTGAATATGGCTGGATAGGCTCTCAGGCTCTGCTGTCTCCCAAATTTCCAGGAATAGAGGATGGGTCCCCTAAAATGTGTCCCCCTCCCTGCCTCATGCAATACTGTGCAGCCTTTGAGAGAATGCAGGACTCCTGACAGGATAATATAGAACGATCTTGGAGGCACATTGCTAAGTGGACAAAAGCAAGGTACGGAAGAGTGACCACTTGGGTGAAGAATGAAGCAAACATATATATATATATTGGCTTGAATGCTATTGTGTGTCGAATTGTATCTCTCAAAAAGATATGCCCAAGTTCTAACCACCAGTAGCTGTGAATGTGGCCTTGTTTGGAAATAGTATCTTTGCTGAGGTAAGCAAGTTGTGGATCTGAAAATGAGATCATCCTGGATGTAGAATGGGCCTAAACCCACTGATGAGTATCCTTGTAAGAGAAAGGAGAGGGACGTTTGAGATGTAGAGGTGCATAGAAGCAGCCATGTGAAAACAGAGGCAGAGATAGGAGTGAGGCTGCCACAGCCAAGGAACTCTTGAGGCCACCAGAAGCTGGAAGAAGCAAGGAAGGATGTTCCCCAGAGTCCTCAGAGGGAGTGTGGCTCTGCCAACACCTGGTTTTGTGGCTTCTGACCTCTGCAACTGCTAGAGAATAAATTTATGTTGTTAAGCCACCAAGTTTGTGATACTTTGTTGTAGCAGCCTAGGAAACTCATCCAGATTCCCAGAATCTTTTTGGAAATAAATTTAGATTTTACCAAACACCAGATCACTATTTAAAAAAATGAATCATCCATTGTACTTATATACTAGTAATAAATAATTAGAAAATAAATGTTTTAAACTATACCATTGATGATAGAATCAAATCTATTAAATACACAGGAATAAATATAACAAAAGATATATAAGACCTCCCCATAGAAAAACACAAAATATTATTAAGAAGGTCTAAATGAATGAAGGTATATGCTATGTTGTAGACTGGAAGATTCAATAGTGTAAAGATACCCATTCTCCCCAAATGAATTAATGCAATTAAAGTGTAGATTAAATGCAACCAAAAATCAAAATCTAGGTAGATATTTGTGAAAATTGATAAGCTGATTATAAAATGTGTACAGTAGTTCAGAAGTTTAAGAATAGTCAAGACGACCTTGAAGAACAAAAACAAAGACTTACTCTTGGAACTTACCCTACTGTCAATCAAGATTTATTATTAAGCTACAGTAATTAAGGTAGCATATAACTGGCAGAGAGACAAATGGAATAGTCATCCAAGAACGGGATCACATATCTATATAAACACTTGTTTTTTATTTATAACCAAATAGCCACTCCTCAGAACAGAGGAGAGATGGGAGCTTTTCCACGAATGATTCCAAGTCAACTGGCTATTCCTAAGGAAAAATATTTCTCTTACCATTTACTTCACATCATACACAGAAATCAGTTCCATGTCAATTACAGACCTAAATGTGAGCACCAAAACAATAACAATCCTAGAAATACAACAGGGAAATGTCTTCTTGAGCTAGGAATAAGCAAAATTTTCGTAAACAAGACACCTAAAACAACCACCACAGTGGAAAATACTGATTTACTGGATTTCACAAAGTAAGTTTCTATTCATAAATAAACATTATTAAGAGAGTGGAAAAGAGGCTGAGATGGGAGGATTGCTTGAGCTCAAGAGTTCAAAACCAGCCTGGGAATTATAGTGAGACAGAAGCGAGGGAGTGGAAAGCCACAGAGTGGGATAAGATGTAAGGAAGGACTTATATCAAGAACCCTTCAAATTAACTAAAGCAAAAAGACAATCCAAAGGAAAATGATGGGTAAGAAAATGGGTCAGGCACTTCATAAAAGAGGCTACCCTGATGAACAGTAAAAACAAACAAGAAGGTGTCAAGCCCCATTCTTCAGCAGACAAATGTAAATTAAAGCCATAACAAAAACCATCCTTACCCATCAGAAAAGCTAAAGTTAAAAAACCTGACAATATCATTTATTCAAGGATATGGAGCAACTGGAACTCTCATCTGCTGCTAGAAGGGAAAAACTGTACACCCCTTTGGAAAACTGTTTGGTAGTATCTACTAAAGTCACACCTGTATATAGGTCTACTGAAAGACATGAGCGAGAATGTTCATAGCTGCATTGTTAGTGAAAGCTCAAAGATGAAACAACCCAAATATCCATTAGCAAGTGAATGAATAAACAAATTGTGATATATTCATATATGAAATACTTAAGTAACTGAATGAATCATTGCTCTAAGACAGGACATAAAGGGAAGGATGCCAGGCTCAAAACAAGACAAATACCTTATGTTCAGACACTAATCTGTGGTGTTAGAAGTCATGGGAGAAGGAAGAGCATAGAAATCACAGAGTGGAGGTAAGGAGGAAGGTTGAAGAAAATGGTAAGTTTCCACTTCTTGACCTGAGTTGTGGTTACATGAGTTTATTCATTTTATGGCAATTCATTGAATTGTACATTTATAATATGCTATGGTCTGAATGTTTGTTGCCCCCAAAATTTATGTGGTGAAGCCTAAGCCTAATCCCCAGTGTGAAGAAATTAACAAGTAGAACCTTTGGGAGGTAATTAGGTCATGAGGGTGGGGCCCTCATGAATGGGATTAGTGCCCTTATAAAGGACTAAAGAGAACAGAGTTTTTCCCTTCCACCACATGAGGACACAACTAGAAAGCACCATCTATGAACCAGGAAGCAGGCCCTCACCAGACACTGTGAGAATCTGTTGGCACCTTGATCTTGGACTTCTCAGTCTCCAAAGCCATGAGAAATAAATTCTGTTATTTATAAGTGTTATTCTGTTTTCACACTGTTATAAAGAATACCTGAAACTGGGTAATTTATAAAGAAAGGAGGTTTAATTAACTCATAGTTCTGCACAGCTGGGCAGACCTCAGGGAACTTACGATCATCGTGGAAGATGAAGGAGAAGCAAGTACCTTCTTCACAAGGCAGCAGGAAAAGAGAGCAAAGGAGGAACTGCCAAACACGTGCAAAACCATCAGATCTCATGAGAACTCACTCATCGTCACGGGAACAGCATGGGGGAAATTGCCCCCATGATACAATCACCTCCCACCAGGTCCCTCCCTTGACACGCGGGGATTACAATTCAAGATGAGATTTGGGTGGGAATACAGAGTGAAGCCGTATTAATAAGCCACTCCAGCTCTCTGGGTATTTTGTTATAGCAACCCAAGCAGGCCAGGACATGATGACTATGTGTATAAGGTGCATAAGAAATGTGTATATTGCTTCACTATTCCCAGCATCTACCTATTTATTGAAATGTGTGTGTTGGGTCACTGTGCCTCTGTATCTATTTGTTTATAGAAATGCGTGTTTGGGTCACTATGCCTAACAGAGGGGGAGTTGAGGTTAGAAATTGATGGGGGGAAACTCAGTCTGGTTTTCCTCTGCTCTCATCCCACAACAATCAACACAGAAGATTTCTGTGATCAAATGCGTGTGGATTTTTCCCCCACCACCAAGGAAGCAATCCATTCTGCCTCAGACCCCAGCTGGGTGTCCTCTAGGTCAATTTCAATGCCATCTACCTGGAGCTAACATAAGATCCCACAGGGTGAGGGCTCAGTTCCACAAGGTTCTTTTGCCTGTGCTTCTGATCCACCAGCTATAAGTGGGGCTTCCATGTCCACCCTCCTTCTCCGTGGGTTTGATTAATTTGCTAGAGCTGCTCACGGAACTCACAAAAACACGTACCTTTACCATTTTATTACAAAGGATATTTTAAAATATATAAACAAACAGACTGATGAAGGATACATAGGGCAAGATCTGGAAAGATCCCAAGCACAGCCGCTTCTGTCCCAGTGGACCTGGGCTGTGCTACACTCTCAGCACATGCTCCTGAGGGCTGTCAGCCACTCAAGTACAAATCCATCAGTTTAGCTTCACCCAAGGCCCAGCTGATGAGTATCCAGGAATAGGGCCTCATGAGGGGAAGGAGCAGGGGAAAGTGCTATTTTTAAACATGCCCAGGAGGGAGAAGTCAGGCTCAAATGGATGATCAATCAGAGGCCTGTGGCCAGCCGAGGGGTGGCATGGAAGCTCTGGGCACATGGGGACAAAGGAAAAGGAATATCCAAGAGCCTAGAAGATAGGATCAGCCAGCTTCCTGGTCTGCCAAGTGTCTGCCCAACCTGGGGGTGTTTCAGTCTCACTCCTCCTGGTCCCATCTGCGAAGGCCATTAGAGATTTGACTTTATTGAAAATCCCACCTGAGCTGGTGGTGCCTGTCTCTATAGGTGACCGGCATGATACCCAGCTCAGCTTAGCCCAAGAGGAGGAGCATTTAACCTGCAGCTCAGCCCTGCCCCACCCTTGAGCACCAGAGGAAGGATTAGTCAAGGGGTTCCCATGGTTCAGAGAATAATGGTAGCCTGGAAACCTGGATTCCAGTCTCCAGCCCACACCAGCTTCCCAGTAGCTGTCATTACCTCTTGCAGACCTGCCGAGCCCCTGAGTGTCCCGTCTACATTTTGCCTCTCATTACACTCTGCTTAGCCAACCCGTGCCAGCCTGGCCGTGCTTCCTGTCTGCCCATGAGCTGGGCAGGATCTCCATGTCCCTGCCTCACTCTTTGGTTTTCAGGCACGGCTTTTTTTTAGAGAGATGGAGTCTCACTTTGTCACCCAGGCTGGAGTGCAGTAGCACGATCGCAGCTCACTGCAACCTCTACCTCCCAGGTTCAAGTGATTCTCCTGCCTCAGCCTCCTGAGTAGCTGGGATGACAGGCATGAGCCAACACACCTGGCTAATTTTTGTATTTTTAGTAGAGACAGAGTTTCACCATGTTAGCCAGGCTGCTCTTGAACTCCTAACCTTAAGTGATTCGCCCACCTCGGCCTCCAAAAGTGCTGGGATTACAGCATGAGCCACTGTGCCTAGCTCTAGGCATGTCTCTACCCCAGAGCTTCATATGGTCAAGAGGAAATTGCTTCTGGTAAGCATGTACCTAGGTTCGGCTGTGAGCCAGGCGCTGTTGTAAGCACTTTACCTGTGTGATCGCATGGCCTCACAACAAACATATGTGGCATGTACCACAATTAGCATTCCTATTTTACAGATAAACTGAGGCACAGAGAGGGTAAGAAACTTGGTCAAGGGCACACAGCTAGTATGTGTAGTTCCAGAATTCACACTCTAAACCCTGGTGCTATGCTGAATCAGCCAAGGAGGCTGAGTAGTTCAGCACAGTGAGATACTTGCAAGACAGGGGAGTGATCACACACAGCAAGGAAGACAAAAGACTTCCAACAGTGAAGCAGGCATGATACTTCCATCCTGGCCATTCCTGCCAGCCAGTGTGAACCACAGCATGAGCATTGCCTCCCAGCATCAGGCTGGGACTCCAGTGTGTGGCAGGAAAAAGAGAAGCCTCTGTTAAGGAAAGAAGCCTTGTTATCAGAGCCAACTGGCTGCATGCTGGGCTTTGAAGCTGCTTCCCAGCAAAGTTCTGTCGTGGGTCAGGCCCTGCGGAGACCACAGCCAAAGGTCCCTGCAGAGGTAGGAGAGAGCTCCCCGCTACAGTCCAAAGCCAGCCTTGTGATCTTTTTGTCTCCTCCTCTTCCTCCTCCTTTTCCACCAGCACCACCTTCTGCTTCCTTTTCATTACCTGACCTTGCCCCTCACTGGATTTTGTAAATGCTGGGGGTCCACAGGCTTCATCAGGTTGTTTTTTCTTTGCTGCATCCCAAGCACCTGGAACCGTGGTAGGGCCCAGCAGAAGTGCAATAGACATTTACTAGATATACACATGGGAATGAATGCATGAATGCAATAACACACACTCTTTCAATAGAATACAGTCAAGTAAACCCGCCATTCTCCAAATTTGCTTTGCAGCCTTGTGGGGCTGCTCTGTGCCTAGAAGTCCAGCTCCTCTGGCCGGCATTGCTCAGGCCCTGTGGCTGGTGGCTGCCTGTACACCAGCAGTCAACAGAAAGACAAGAGCAGAGAGGGTGGGGACCAGTTTTACCTGTCCCTTAAAAGCTCCTCACTGGGCTTAGATGACACCACTTCCTCCCTCCTTCCTTAGGGCCTAGGTAGGGGAGGGCAGTCATCCCCCTATTGCTGGCACCTGGGAGCCTCACCATCCCGTCAGTTCCTCACCCCACCCACTGCTCGGGAAACCGCTTTCATCAACATCTCTTCATCTGCACGGTTGGGATGCACTTGTTCTTGTTCAAATCCTGTTCGATACTTTAGCAACCCTCCTTTCATGTGTATTCAATTTAGATCTCTTTTCTGTATATACAAACTGGATGTGCACTCCATTTTTTATTTCTTCACTTATTTATTTAAAAACATGTTTTCATTTGTGGCTCTTTTGATTTTTATATTTTCCTCAAGTACAGACATAACAACTGAAAGTACCTTATATCTGTATTGTGGTGTGTGTGTGTGCGCGCGCGCACAGGTGCACATGACACTAAGGAAAAGCTTTATTTTTTATTTTTTTTGTTTTACTTTGAGTTCTGGAATACATGGGCAGAATGTGCAGGTTTGCTACTTAGGTGTACATGTGCCATGGTGGTTTGTTGCACCTATCAACACGTCATCTAGGTTTTAAGCCCCGCATACAAGGGAAAACTTCTGACTGTATAAAATTTAGAAATGTTTAAACAACAAACAGTATCTTTTTTTTAAATTATACTTTAATTTCTGGGGTACATGTGCAGATCTTGCAGGATTATTACATAGGTATGCACATGCCATGGTGGTTTGCTGCCGCCATCCCCCCATCACCTACATTAGGTATTTCTCCTAATGTTTTCCCTCCCAACCTGCCCATTCCTTGCTATCCCTCCCCTAGCCCCCCCACTCTCCAATAGACCCCAGTGTGTGATGTTCCTCCCCCTGTGTCCATGTGTTCTCATTGTTCAACACCCACTTATAAGTGAGAACATATGGTGTTTGGTTTTCTGTTCTTGTGTCAGTTTGCTGAGAATGATGGTTTCCAGATTCATCTATGTCCCTGCAGAGGACATGAACTCATCCTTTTTTATGGCTGCATGGTATTCCATGGTGTATATGTGCCACATTTTCTTTACCCAGTCTATCCTTGATGGGCATTTGGGTTGGCTCCAAGTCTTTGCTATTGTAAACAGTGCTGCAATGAACATAAGTGTGCATGTATCCTTATAATAGAATGATTTATAATCCTTTGGGTATATACACTGTAATGGGATTGCTGGGTCAAAGGATATATCTATTTCTAGATTCTTAAAGAATTGCCACACTGTCTTCCACAATGGTTGAACTAATTTACACTCCCACCAACAGTGTAAAAGTGTTCCTATTTCTCCACATCCTCTCCAGCATCTGTTGTCTCCAGATTTTTAAATTTAATGATCACCATTCTAACTGATGTGAGATGGTATCTCAATATGGTTTTGATTTGCATTTCTCTAATGACCAGTGATGATGAGCATTTTTTCATATGTTTCTTGGCCACATGAATGTCTTCTTTTGAAAAATGTCTGTTCATATCCTTCACCCACTTTTTGATGGTTTTTTTTTCTTGTAAATTTGTTTCAGTTCTTTGTAGATTCTGGATCTTAGCCCTTTGTCAGATGGGTAGCTTGAAAAACTTTTTTCCCATTCTGTTGGTTGCCAATTCACTCTAATGATTGTTTCTTTTGCTGTGCTGAAGCTCTTAAGTTTAATGAGATCCCATTTGTCTATTTTGCTTTCGTTGCCTTTACTTTTGGTGTTTTAGTCATGAAGTCCCTGCCTATGCCTATGTCCTAAAGGGTATTGCCTAGGTTTTCTTCTAGGGTTTTTATGGTGTTAGGTCTTATGTTTAAATCTTTAATCCATCTGGAGTTAATTTTAGTGTAAGGTGTAAGGAAGGGGTCCAGTTTCTGTACATGGCTAGCCAGTTTCCCGACACCATTTATTAAACAGGGAATAGTTTCCCCATTGCTTGTTTTTGTCAGGTTTGTCAAAGATCAGATGGTCTTTAAAAATTACAAAATAAGAAAAAAAGTGGTTGGAAAATATCAACTCCCCTAAGTCAATCTATGAATTTAGGGCTTATCTAATAATAACATTATGATGTTTGGATGGGGTATTGTTGTTTAGGATTTTTTTTCCCCTCAACTTCTTAAAATCAATCAAAATGGATTCTAGTCAATATGAAATTACTTGAACAAATGTCTAATAGCAGTCTCTACCATACAGAAATGGTCTTCGTTGTTCTAATCATTTTTATTCAATGACAGTTTAAGTCATAGTGAACATTCCATTTAAATTAAAATACAATATTTTGCTGGGCATGGTGGCTCATGCCTGTAATCCTAGCACTTTGGGAGGTCAATGTGGGTGGATTGCTTGAGGTCAGGAGTTCGATACCAGCCTGGGCAACATAGCAAAACCCCATCTCTACTAAAAATGCAAAAATAAGCCAGGCATAGTGGTGCACACCTGTAGTCCCAGCTACTCAGGAGGCTGAAGCCGAGAAAAATCACTGGAACCCCGAAGGCAGAGGTTGCAGTGAGCTGAGATTGCACCTTGCACTCCAGCCTAGGCAATGGAGAGAGACTGTCTCAAAATCACAAAACAAAACAAAACAAGATTTATCTGACCTCGTTGTAAAGAGTTCAACAACATGAAAAGTAACGTATTCATAAGTGTTATATAAAATGAACCTTTATTTGAAAAATGCTACCTTCAAATTATAATGCTATGTCTACTTGAATAAGGACAATGGTAGCATCAATTAAATAACAGCAGCTGAACTAAAACGAGATATATCAAACTCACTTTAAAGACCCAGCACAGGTGGATGTCCTGCTGTGGTTGTGGATGTTCAGGGCCCCCTGCTGTGAGAGCTGAGTGAAATCTGCAGGGGACCCCAGATCCCTGAGCCTCATGGCACCATCCTCCTCCTTCCTGGAGGACCTGATGATTCTGGGGACCCCCTGGTACTTCTGAGCCTCTGTGGGCTGTGCTTGGAACAGCAGGAACAAAAAGGCCTCTTGGGAAAGATGAGACTTGAACTTGACGTCAGCCAGGATTTTCCTGCTGCGATCATTTTTGTTTTTTCTTAGCTCATTGAGTTTTCTCTCAGTCAACAGAACTGCTGTCGAGTTTTCTTGTACTGTTTCCTCATAGAAGAGAATCCCCTTTTGATAGAAGAAAGTGGTTCTTTCTCGTTCTTTGTCCATGTCTTGGGCCATCTTCTTGTAGAGGTTGTGAATCTGATGTATGTAATTCACATTTCTACACATGCTGGGAAGTTTCTTCTTAATTTCCAAGCAGGGTATTTCCTCCTCAGCCATTTTTTCTGCCATCGCATTACATGTCCTTGATGTAATTTAGCCAGTATTTGAAGCTTCAACTAAAGTTCTATAGATCATTTTAAAGCTGTGAATTTTCACAAAATGCTTCAGTTTGGGGACTTTTCATTTGTCCTGCAAGCTCTTCATTCATTTTTATTTTCCTCCCGCTATTTTCTGCATAGTTCTTTTTCCTTTCCTTCAGGCCTTTCAAAGGACACATTTTAGTCAAATCATCAACGTGACTCTTCAGATTAACTTCTGACCCATAGACGGGGTGATCTCTATCAATGTCAGGCAAATAGATGGTCTTCAGTGTGGTTCAGCCAAGGATTCCAACGGGCTCATTTGATCATTCATGGCTGGTTTCATTTGTGTGTTCAAGGGCTCCAGCATTTGATCCTTTTTATCTCAGATTCTTTGCTTCCATGCTACAGTTTCTTGCATGAGAAGTTCTGGATTTCACTGTTTTTTATTCAAACCATCCAGTGTCTCCTTTTGAAGTTGTCCTCTATGTACGTAGTGCTGAATTTCTGGCGTGTATCATTTTCCTTCTCTCTTAAGAAATACAATTCTTTCAAGGCAAGTCCACTTGAAACAAATTTCCTCAATCTTTATTTGTCTTTTGTCTGAGAAAGTCTTTCTTCCTCCTTCACTTTTGAAGGATAATTTTACTGGGTACAGAAGTCTGAGTTGGTGATTTATTTTTCTTCTTTCAACTCTTTAAATAACTCTCTTCTTGCTTACATGGTTTCTGAAGAGACGTCTGATGTAATTTTTATCTTTCTTCCTCTGTAGGTAAAGTGCTTCCCCACGCCTGGTCTGGCTTGCTTCAGGATTTTCTCTGTGCCTTTAATTTTCTGTAGTTTAAGCAAGAGATGCCTGGGTGGAGAGCTGTGATCTTATGCACACAGCTTTATGACTACCAGATTTCTGTGGTCTTAAAGTGGGAATTTTCCCACATACACCAAATCATGTCAGGAAATTCTAAATCAGAAAAATAAGAGGTTCCCTCAGCATCTATAAATATTCCCATTTATGTGAACAAGTTCCCAGACCTTTATTTTTTTTTTACTGGAAACCTGAGCCAAGGCACTTCACAGCCGTTCTGTCTATCCTTGGGCCCCACAAATAAACGCCTTGAATTATGTGGTGCTTTGGATTTCAGACGCACGTTTCACCCAAACGAAACATGTGTGTGCACACATGCTTCTCAAGTGTCCTCACCAGGGAGAGGGTGGCCATGGAGAGATGGTCGATGGTGCTGCCTGCGTCAGGGCAAAGGTCAACGTGGCTGTGGGGACAGTTGCTTGCAGGCTCTGGACACGTGGGGATGTGCCACGTGCTCCAGCTGTGTGTCAAGGCTACCAAGTATCAAGCAAGTTCATGTCTTCATGTCTCACACATCATGAGGGAAGGGAGTAACACCCTGGGCTAGAGTGGTGTTTTCATTGACACCGCCTATGTGGGGTCCAGGTCACATGATGGAAGATGTGGAGAGTCCTTGGCCTTGGAGTGACCCCACTCACTTGGCCAGCGTCGACCCAGGCTGCATCTATCAGCTTCCCTGCCGCAGCAGAATTCCGCCTTTCTCACTCCTCGACCCCCCACCGTGTGGAAGGGAAGCCTTGGGCTGTGTCCACCCACCATCCAATGAGGGGCCTGGCAGGCTCCTAAGTCAGGCCAGGGGTACTCATTTCAAGGTCTGGAAGGGCCGTCTGTAGTAGAGTCCTGTGAACAATGGCAGGATGTCCTTTCGAGGTGCCCAGTGACAAGGGCCTCCACCCTCTGGAGAGTCCTGCAAGGAATTAAATCCAGACAAGTCTGTCAAAGGGAGGGGAGCCAGGCCCCTGCCTGTTCCTCTGGACTGCTCCACGTGCACACACACTCACATGTGTACATGCTCACACACTCATATGTGTATGCTCACACACGTACAGTCACACATACATGCACACTCATACATACTCACATGTACATACTCTCATATGTGCACATTCACACACATATGTACACACAGTTGTACACACTCACATGTGCACACACACATATACACTCACACTTGTGTATGCTCTCATATATGTGTACACACACGTGTATGTTCACACTTGTGTACAGACATGCATGCTCACACGTGTGCTCACACACTTGCATACACTCTCATGTATGCTCACACTCATGTGTACACCTGCACACATGTAGTCACACATGCATGCACACTCACATGTATACACGTGCATACCCCCCACACATACACACATGCGTGTGTTCACAAACTCACATGTACACACACACGTGTATGCTCACACATACATGTGTATACTCACACACGTGTATGTTCACATGCACACGTGTATACTCACACACGTGTGTACCCACACATATGGTCAATACACTCATGTGTATGCTCACACACTCATGTACATGCACATGTGTATGCTTACACACATGTATATGCTCACACACATGTGAATTCACTTAACAGAACTCACCTAGACTTATACTCTTGCACATTTTCACACATATGTAGACACACACATATATACTTACACATTCATGGACACACATACACACACATGTGCACTGTCATGCTCACACACATTCCCATGCATGCTCAAACACACACACTGTCACATATGTGCATGCTCTCATGCTCACACAGATTCACTCACACACACTCACCTCCCTTCCCCGCTGGAGACAAAGCCCCACCTGAAGAGGTCATTGACTCATCTTGAACAAAGCCCTGGAAATCAAACATCTCCCTCTGCCCTGGCAGGACATAGCAAACAGGTCAATCCCCAGACTGTGAGTCAGGGGAGACCCCCTCAGGGAGACCACTCTAATTTTCTCAAAGCCACCCGAGGTGCTGTCTTGCAGGTGGGCTGTGGGATACCATCTGCTGTTTGGAATGGGCTTCAGCACCAGCTCCGCCCAGCCAGGTCATATGGGTTGGGGGGCTCCTAGTCTACTGTAAGCCATTGTGAAGGGGTTTTTTCGGGGCAGCCCTGAAACAGTCACCCCACCCACCCCCTGCTCCCTGTCCCAGTCCTCTTGCGTGTCTCTTGGTCACTCACCAAGGTCTTCAGCTTTTTTCCCTCAAAACCCACATTCCTGGGATCCCAGACTTTCCCACACTTTTCCTGCCTATTCCAGCATCTCAGCTGTGGCTCGCTGTTGTTTGGGAGATCTCAGAGGATGAATTAAACTATTCGTTGCTCCTTTGTTCATTCCCTCATTCGGTACACACTCACCTAGCATGCCTAGAAGCCAGGTTCTGCTCTGGGAGCTGAGAATACAGCAGTGAACAAAGCAGAGAGGGCTCTGCTGCCGTGGAGTGGATGTTCCAATTGTAGCGTTGAATGGAGGAGTAAAACATCAATAAAAGAAGCAAAGATGCCCATTCAGCGTGATATTGACTATGGGTTTGTCATAAATAGCTCTGATTATTTTGAGATATGTTCCATCAATGCCTCTTATTGAGAGTTTTTAGCACGAAGGGATGTTGAATTTTATAGAAGCCCTCTTCTGCATCTATTGAGATAATCGTGGTTTTTGACATTGGTTCTGTTTATGTGATGGATTATGTTTATTGATTTGCATATGTTGAACCAGCAGCCTTGCATCCTGGGGATAAAGCCGACTTCATCGTGGTGGTTAAGCTTTTTGATGTGCTACTGGATTTGGTTTGCCAGTATTTTATTGAGGATTGTGACATTGATGTTCATCATGGATATTGGCTTGAAAAATATTTTTGTTATGTCTCTGCCAGATTTTGGAATCAGGATGATGCTGGCCTCATAAAATGAGTTAGGGAGGAGTCCCTCTTTTTCTATAGTTTGGAATAGTTTCAGAAGGAATGGTACCAGCTTCCTTTGTACCTCTGGTAGAATTCAGCTGTGAATCTGTCTGGTCCTGGGCTTTTTTTTTTTGTTGGTAGGCTATTAATTACTGCCTGAATTTCAGAACTTGTTATTGGTCTATTTAGGGATTTTACTTCTTCCTGGTTTAGTCTTGGGAGGGTGTGTGTGTCCAGGAATTTATCCATTTCTTCTAGATTTTCTAGTTTATTTGCATAGAGGTGTTTATAGTATTCTCTGATGGTGGTTTGTATTTCTGTGGGATCAGTGGTGATATCTCCTTTATCAATTTTTATTGTGTCTGTTTGATTCTTCTCTCTTTCTTCTTTATTAGTCTATCTAGTGGTCTATCTATTTTGTTACTCTTTTAAAAAAAATAGCTCATGGGTTCATTGACTTTTTTGAAGGTTTTTTTTGTGTCTCTATCTCCTTCAGTTCTACTCTGATCTTAATTATTTCTTGTCTTCTGCTAGCTTTTAAATTTGTTTGCTCTTGTTTCTCTAGTTCTTTTAGTTGTGATGTTAGGGTGTTAATTCTGAATCTTTCCCCACTTTCTCATGTAGACATTTAGTGCTATAAAATTCCTTCTTAACCCTGCTTTATCTATGTCCCAGAGATTCTGGTATGTTGTGTCTTTGTTCTCATTGATTTCCAAGGACTTATTTATTTCTGCCCTAATTCCGTTATTTACCCAGTAGACATTCAGGAAAAGTTGTTCAATTTCCATGTAGTTGTGAGATTTTGAGTGAGTTTCTTAATCCTGAGTCTTAATTTGATTGCACTGTGGTGTGAGAGAATGTTTGTTATGATTTCCTTTCTTTTGTATTTGCTGAGGAGTGTTTTACTTCCAATTATGTGGTCGATTTTGGAATACGTGCTATGTGGCGCTGAGAATGTATATGGGGTGGAGAATTCTATAAATGTCTATTAGGTCCACTTGGTCCAGAGCTAAGTTCAAGTCCTGAATATCCTTGATAATTTTATGTCTCATTGATCTGTCTAATATTGACAGTGGGGTGTTAAAGTTTTCCACTATTATTGTGTGGGAGTCTAAGTCTCTTTGTAGTCTCTTGTTTTAG
This sequence comes from Callithrix jacchus, assembly GCF_049354715.1. Classification (NCBI taxonomy): domain Eukaryota; kingdom Metazoa; phylum Chordata; class Mammalia; order Primates; family Cebidae; genus Callithrix; species Callithrix jacchus. The sequence continues at coordinate 38,188,505 of NC_133522.1, read as the reverse complement.
GAACCTGGGTGCTCCTGTATTGGGTGCATATATATTTAGGATAGTTAGCTCTTCTTGTTGCATTGATCCCTTTACCTCTGAAAACTGACACAAGACAAGGATGCCCTCTCTCACACTTCTATTCAACACAGTATTGGAAGTTCTGGCCAGGACAATCAGGCAAGAAAAAGAAATAAAGTGCATTCAAATAGGACGAGAGGAAGTCAAATTATCTCTATTTGCAGATGACATGGCTATATATTTAGAATACCCCATCATCTCAGCCCAAGAACTCCTTAAGCTGATAAGCAACTTCAGCAAAGTCTCAGGATATAAAATAATGTATAAAAATCACAAGCATTCCTATACACCAACAATATACAAGCAGAGAGCCAAATCATGAGTGAACTCCCATTCATAATTGCTACAAAGAGAATAAAATACCTAAGAATACAACTAACAAGGGATGCGAAGGACCTCTTCAAGGAAAACTACAAACCACTGCTCAAGGAAATAAGAGAGGACACAAACAAATGGAGAAACATTCCATGCTCATGGATAGGAAGAATCAATGTTGTGAAAATGTCCATACTGCCCAAAGTAATTTATAGATTCAATGTTATTCCCATCAAGCTACCAGTGACTTTCTTCGCAGAATTAGAAAAAAATGCTTTAAATTTCATATGGAACTGAAAAAGAGCCCATATAGCCAAGACAATCCTAAGCAAAAAGGACAAAGCTGGAGGCATCACACTACCAGACTTCAAACTATACTACAAGGCTACAGTAACCAAACCAGCATTTTACTGGGACCAAAACAGATATATAGGCCAATGGAATAGAACAGAGAACTCAGAAACAATATCACACATCTACAACCATCTGGTCTTCAACAAAGCTGACAAAAACAAGAATGGGGAAAGGATTCCCTATTTAATAAATGATGCTGGGAAAACTGGCCAGCCCTATGCAGAAAACAGAAACTGGACCCCTTCCTTACACCTTATACAAAAATTAACTCAAGATGAATTAAAGACTGAAATGTAAAACACAAAGCCATAAAAACCCTAAAAGAAAACCTAGGCAATACCATTCAGGACATAGGCATGGGCAAAGACTTCATGACTAAAACACTAAAAGCAATGGCAACAAAAGCCAAAATTGACAGATGGGATCTAATTGAATTAAAGAGCTTCTGCACAGCAAAAGAAACGTCATCAGAATGAACAAGCAACCTACAGAATGAGATAAAAATTTTATAAGCTGCCCATCTAGCAAAGCTCTAATACACAGAATCTACAAGGAACTTAAACAGATTTGCAAGAAAAAAAACAACAACCCCATCAAAAAGTGGGTGAAAGATATGAACAGACACTTCTCAAAAGAAGACATTTATTTGGCCAATAAACATGAAAAAAAGCTCATCATCACTGGTCATTAGAGAAATGGAAACCAAAATAGAAATCAAAACCACAATGAGATACCATTTCATGCCAGTTAGAATGGCAATCATTAAAAAGTCAGGAAACAACAGATGTTAGAGAGGCTGTGGAGAACTAGGAATGCTTTTACACTGTTGGTGGGAGTGCAAAGTAGTTCAACCATTGTGGAAGACAGTTTGATGATTCCTCAAGGATCTGGAACCAGAAATACCATTTGATCCAGCAATCCCGTTAGTGAGTATACACCCAAAGGATTATACATCACTCTACTATAAAGACACATGCACATGTATGTTTACTGTAGCACTATTTACAATAGCAAAGACTTGGAACCAACCCAAATGTCCATCAATGATAGATTGGATAAAGAAAATGTGGCACTATATACACCATGTAATACTATGCAGTCATAAAAAGGAATTAGTTCATGTTTTTTGCAGGCACCTAGATGAAGCTGGAAGCCATCATTCTCAGCAAATTAACATAGGAACAGAAAACCAAACACTGAATGTTCTCACTTATATGTGGGAGTCAAACAATGAGAACACATGGGCACGGCGGGGGAACATCACACACCGGGGCCTGTCGGGAGGTGAGTGGCAAGGGGAGGGAGAGCATTAGGATAAGTAACTAATGTGTGCAGGGCTTAAAACCTAGATGACGGGTTGATAGGTGCAGCAAACCACCATGGCACATATACACCCATGTAAGAAAACTGTATGTTCTGCACATGTATCCCAGAACTTAAAGTCAAATAAAAATTTTTTTTTAAAAGTGGAGATGAAGCTGAGTGCTGTGGACAGACCCAAATCCCGGAGGAGACACTGTGCATCGGAGCAGGGGCTTTGGTGAGGGCAGCAGGGCAGGGCCTTGGCTTCCTCCCTGCTGAGATGGGAAGATGAAGAACAGTGCCAGCCTTGTGCTCCCAAGGGATCACTCTGGCTAATGTGTGGCTAATGGCCAGACAAAGGTGGAAGCAGAGAGAACAGCCCAGGAAGAGGATGGCGGTGGCCTAGACCAGGTATTTGGGGCAGAGCTGGGAAGCAAGGGTTGGGCCTTCTGCCCAAGCACTTGACACGGAGGGGCATTGCCTGCTCCAGCCACACAGCTCCTCATGGTCAGGCATGGACTGCTCCATTTCAGTTCCCAACCTCCCCGACACCAGCCCTTTCTCCTGATGTTATCAATGGGCTGGTTCAGGCTCTTGACTTCGCTGCTCAAGAGATTTTGAGAGTGAGTCCAAAGTGAAAGTAAGTAGTTTATTGCAAAGCAAAAAGTACACTGTGATAGTTGGGCTGCTTGAGATGAGACAGCCCCCAGTGACACTGGGGGAGCTCCCTTTACATGATTATTCATGAAGGGCCGGAATGGGCATTGTTGTAAGCATGCTGTGTGAGGTCTCCTGGATGCCCTTGCACTATTGCTGCACTCGCTAGCACGTACTTCCAATGTCTCATTAGCATCTTAAATCTCTACCCAAGGGGGTGTTTTTTTAGCATTAAAATAGTCACGGTTCAGCTTAAGGACATTGCTCACGGACTTGTATGCCTGTGCAGGCTTGGGGATTTTCCCTTTTGCCCCTTCTCCTCTCTGCCCCAGGATGTCCTATCCAAGAGCCCCAGATGCAGTTCGTGCACTGTCGGGTGGTTTCTTCTCTCCATCAATTTGGCAAGTTTCCTGTTTCTTCTCAAAGGAGGCTATGACTACCCTCTCCAGCCTACCTCACTGACACTGTCTTCTAGCTGCCCTAGTCACTAGGAGAGCAAAGCCTTCCCTCTAAACCCAACTGGATGCATCTCCCATACCCCAGAGTCCTTGCCCTGTGGACCTATGAACTCCAGCCAGACACCAGGGAGGTCTGCTCACTTTCCCACTTCTGTTGCCCAGTGGCAGGCCCAGAACTTGTATAGAGGAGAGTCTTGGGGGCAACATCTCATTGGAAGCAGACCTTGAAGCCATTGCTTCACTACGATGGAGAAAATGTTGGTGGTTCATAACAAAGAAAGGTGGGGGAAGGGTGAAGATGGGTGCTAAAGCCCCTTCCCAAGCTGCCCTGTGGTGCTATTATTGTGAGCTCTGCTGCTCACCACCCCTAGACCAGGAGCAACTTAGGGCTGTGATGTCACATCGCTTAGGAAACCCCAGCCCCTAACTCAGGCCAGGCTCCCAGTAAGCAAAGACATAAAGGATGATTGGACCTCAGAACTGGATTGACCTTCAGACAAATGTGAAGAGAAGGAAATTGTCCTCGTATTCAGACACTACCTTGTATTCCAAACTATAGTTCATCCTCGAGCTTTGAGGTTCATGGCAATGGAACCCAATTCTAGCCCCTGGCGCCCACTGGGTCTCCCTGTCTTCTCAAACAGCATTTTATGTCACATTAATCTACTGCGTTTGCAAAGGCACGTCCATCACTCCCATTGCAGCTAGGCAGGCACGGTTCTCAAGCCACTAATATCTGCTCCTTCAGAATTCTCTGAAGAGAATCTTCAGAGAGTCTTTTCTGAAGCTTTCTTTATAAAATAAGATTTAAACTCTCATATGTCTTTGGGATATATGTGTAGGGGGAGAATGGGAAGGCACACGAGAAACAGTCTTTGACTGATAAGAGCGTGATCTGACCAGGAATACTCAGTGATGAATATCGTGTGTCAGAGGATCGGGGACAATTTGCTGAGTTATTTCAGTATGCATTCAGCTTCTCTGAGCTGAGAGTCAATTTGCAAGACAGATCCAGTCAGAAGCCAGAGTAAGGTGCAAACACTTAAAATGTGAGCAAGACACATTTAGCTGCTGCTTCTTTTTTTTTTTTTTTGAGACAGAGCAAAGCTCTGTTACCTAGGTTGGAGTGCTATGGCTCAATCTTGGCTCACTGCAACCTCCACCTCCCAGGTTCAAGCGATTCTCCTACCTCAGCCTCCCAAGTAGTTGGGACTACAGGTATGTGCCACCACACCCAGCTAATTTTTTGTATTTTTAGTAGAGACGGGGCTTCACCATGTTAGCCAGGATGGTCTCAATCTCCTAACCTCGGGATCCGCCCTCTTCAGCCTCCCAAAATGCTGGGAGTATAGGTGTTAGCCACCATGCCCAGCCCACATTTGGCTTCTTTATGAAGGCTATTGCTGAAGCTCGATCAGGTCAAGCAATCAATTTTGAATTATACACTTTAATCCAATTAAATAAACTTACATAGCTTGCAAGATACCCTGTTAGGTGCTAGAGAGGGACACTGAAGTCCTTGCCCTTGAAGGACTCGTAATTGGGTTGAGAGTCAGATGCCCCACAGCAAGCTCTAATGCAAGACAAATTAAGCAACAAAAGGGTACCTCTGGAATTGACTAGAAGCATACAGAGGACCCAGGTGGACTTCATGGAGGTGGTGGCACTTGAGCTGGCCTTTGAGGGAAGATGAGATCATGCTCAGGTAAAGATGTAGAGGACACTGCAGATAGAACCAGCCTGTGAAGTAAGGACCTATGCTGATGGATGTTCCACTGTGAAGGCTCAAAATGGAAGACCAATTGTTTGGGGAGGGAGGGTGGAAAAGAAAGCCATCGTCAGGTGATGTTAAGGGGATATCTGCAGAAGGGTAGGCATGGGTGGCTCAAAGGGGTCCAGCAATTTTTGTGTGTCGTATGGACCCTGGAGAAGATGAGAGACAATGCTGGTCCTCCACCCTCCAAGGTGGATGTAACAGCCTTCAGCATCTCACATCTGTGCTCACTTTCCTTTCTCTATTCCTTAACTTAACAGAGGGCCCCTCCTTTATCTTCCCAAGCCCATTTAGCATCTGATGTTCAGAGTTTAATAAGAAAAACCCAGAATCATATAGAAAAACCTTCCCCGAACTAGAAGGGAGCCAAGAGACCACAGAATGACTCAGACAAGTCCAGCTTAGTGAGTAGATGAGTTTATTAGAACTTACCTGTGAGGCTCTCCTGGATGGCAGCACCATAGCTTTAGAGATCTGCACTGCCTCCCATCCTTAAACTAATTTTCTGGCTTTTTGCCTGCTGTGTGTTTGATGAGACTGTTTTCCTTGACGGGTTCTCAGATACTCTACAGGATGTTTAGGTTATCAGGGAAGTCTGCTCTTTGGCTGGGCATGATGACGTTGGCTCATCACTAGGCGGTCAGGGTTCAGGCGGTGGACATACACCCTTAAGCAACCTGGTGGGGGGGCCTGCCGTACTACACAGACAAATATGGGGTAACCTGTTTGTTGGCTTTGCCCAGTACTGTCTGGGTGACACTAGGAACCCACTGTCTCTGTCTGAGTCGACTTCCTCATGTGTCTGTCAGTGATAGCAATATCTGCTTCCAGGGACTGACGCAATGCACATAAAGAGACAAATAGTATATACACAATAATTGGTGGTTGCCATTATCTCAGCCTGCACAAACACCAGCCACGGGCAGAACAACCTGACACACAACCAGCCAAACAAGGGACTGTCACTCAACAGCTCTATATCAATACGGGCGTCCACGGTGGTTGATCACAAGCACTTGAAGCATAACCAGTGGTTTCTCTGTGTGGCCTGGCTGTTGCTAATAACAACCAGTTTATTAATAATGCTGATGTTGGCCTCTGGGCTTTGGCAAACGCTTTTGGTCAAAGCATGAATCAACTCGGCAACCATAACGAACTACTCATATACTGAGAGAACCCACTCATCCCTTTATCACTCTGTTCTTGACACAGTGTACTTTACTATGACATTATCAAAAGCAGCCGCAACTTGGCTTTCTCATAGAAAGCAACTCCCCACCCCCGCAAAAGGCAATTTCTGTGACGGCAAAACAGCAGAGTCTATTTTCTGGGTGGCACGAAATGGATAAAAAAGGGTCAGGAAGACCTAATCTTGGGACACGGTGTGGCAGATACCATTAGCTGAATCATCAGCAGTCATTCCATTTAATTTCCTGCAAAAATAAAAAAATTAAAAGTGTGCTTTGCGGGAAAGTGGGTGGGCATATAAAAACACTAGAGAATGAGTCACAATTGGCCAAGCCTATCTTGCAATCACCTTCCCTTTGGTTAGTGATTGGCCTAGAAGTGAGCATGTGACACACCGCCGGCCAATGAGAAATATGGGACATCTGCTGGGGACCTTCTGTGAAAGATACCTCATTCCCAATCAAGAGTGAGGCTGAGTAAGGACCCCTTTTAGGCACCTACTTTCTGTCTTTTCTCTAGTCATTTGTGGGAGATTCCCGGTCCCATATTGCAAGCTCACGAAGAACAGGGTTAATGTCTTAGTCACACTTTTTTCCTTCCAGTTCCTCGTTCAGGTAAGATGTTTAAATATTGAATTACGCACAGGTATTTGATACATATTTGTTGTTTGAATAAAATTGCTCTACAGTAATGGTTCTCAACCATGGGTGGTTCCCCACCTCCTCCGCCCCAGGGACATTTGACAATGTCTGGAGACATTTTTGGTTGTCATGAGTGGCTGGGTGGAGTAGGTGCTACTGGCGTCTAGCAGGTAGAGACCAGGGATGCAGCTTAACATCTTACAAGTCATAGAATAGCCTCACTCCAAAGAATTATCAAATCCAGAATGTCAATGTGCCAACGTTGAAAATCCCCGCTCCAGACAACCAAATAGCATTCTCTAGATTCTTTTTGGTAAGAAATGTTTGAACATTTTTTAAGGGTTGAATTGTAAGACACCAGACCCAAGATCACCTTAACTGATTAACAAACATACATGAACTGTTCTCTGTCAATAGGGAAAACCCTGTGTTGCTAGTCTATGCTTCCTCGGTGCACTGGGAGCAGCTCACAGTAAGAAGTTCCAAAGTGATTTTTCAATAAAGAGGTGGGTAGAGCCTCCCAGCCTCAGGTCATGTTCTGTAGCTTACAGGTGCAGTGAGTCATGGTACCCACACTTCCAGGTCACAAAGGGGGATAGTCACTGAGGGCTATGGTGGGAACTAAAATCCTTCCCTTTGTTACTCAGAAGAATGACCTCCTAACCAATGAAGTGCAGCCTGTGAGGAACACACCTCGTGTGACTTTTGAGGCAGGGAGGGCCCAGAAGAACACATTGGGGTGACTGTCTCTGGTCAAGGCTGTTGGACAGTGACTTGGGGGCTGCTTGAAGATGATCAGAAGGTGGCTGGTCTGGTCATGCTGAACAGGATGGGGGCCCAGCCCCCGCCAGTGGACAGAGTCCTCCCTGGGCCCTGAAGATGACGGGTATGGTTGCCTGCCCCTCCCAGCCTCTCACCCCACCCACCTTGTAAGGCCGTTCGTTTTCTTTTCACCTCCAGAAAAGCAGCCCTTGCTGTTTCTTCTGCTTGATTTCACAGTCTCACTTGATTAGCAAGGCTCTCTCTCGGCCCTTCTGGAAAATGCAACTCTGCTTGTACAATACAAGCACAATTCCTTCTGGAAGCATGGTTTCTGTGCATTGCCTCCTTCCTCTCCCACCAGTTGGCCAGTACGAGTCTAGCTCACATGCAGGGTATTTGCACAAATCATGAGCATGGTGGGGCTGTCTCTTCCCCACCCCACCCCCACCCGCCCCCGTGTTGAATCCTCACTTTTAGTTCCAGGAGCACTTTGGCCAACAAAGATTGTCTCTGGATTGTCATTTTCCAAGCTAAGTCCGGGACCTCCCTGGATGAAGATGAGACGCAGGAGGAAGAGGGTGCAGGGGTGCTTACCCTGTCCAAGCGGACAGGAAAACTCACATGCCCTCTAGAGAAGGCCCTGGGGGCTCCTGGGCTGTCTGGTGAGTTTTCATTTAGGATTTTAGAAACAGATGCTGAGCTTGGGTAAAAGTCTGGAATAGCAGAGGTCCATCTTAACACCTTCACCTCTCCCTGTCTCATCCAAGGTCTGGGGCCCACTGCTTCCATGCTATAAGCCCTGCTCCAGTCTGAGACACAGGAGACCTAATAAATGCATGCAAACTGAGGCACTAATGACATCATGCTACTTTTCAGGGATTTAAAAAGCAGCAAGGGGCCTGTAAAAACGCTATCCTAGACTCTGCCATCAGAGTGGAAACAGTTCTGTTTGGGGTCTTGGGAAATGTTCCCTGACTATATCATTCTCTGGGTTCTCTGTTCATCAAACCTCCAGCTTCCCTTCACACATCCTAACTTCCCACACAAAATTGGAAACTCCAACATCTGTAGTGTCAGATAGGCCAAGGTCTTCCCTGTACGTCTGGGGGTGAGGGGAGCAGGGAAACAATTGTTAGGAGTATCTTTTGAACAGTTCTGCTTCAACTGCACATGACACTGAGCAGTGCTCACCCCTGCGAGGAGGAAAGTGCATGAGAGAGAAACCTCCTCTTTATTTCCTGGGGCTCAGTGGCCACCAGCACCAGCAGCAGCTTTGGCCACATGCTGGAGCCCATCAGCTCCAGAAGGACCAGTTAGTGAAAGCTCTGTGGCTGTCATCCAAGCACTACGGACCAAGGATATAAATGCATGCATGCATACCTTGCAGGGGGCTAGCACTACAGGCAATACAGCAGAATGGGAAGAAAAGGGTAATCTGAATGAATGACCCCAAAGAACCTCATGCAATTTAGCAGCTTTCTCTCTCCAGGAATTACTCTGGGTCATCCACAGAAAAAATAAGAAGGGGCAAGTTCTCTGTAGCTACAGAGGGCTTAGTTGTATAGCTAATGGAGGGGAGGGTGTTTGGGCTCATGAAGGCCTGGGTGTTCAGAACTCTCCCTGGGAATGTGGTCCTCTGGATATGCTATGATAAATAGTCATGCAGGTGATTTCCATCTGCTTTCCTGCCTTTGGCACTAAGCCCTGCAGGGTGGGCCTGACCCACATAAACTGCATCACCAGCCTCCCTCCATGCTGGCTTCCAGTGGAAGGCACCAGCACGGTAAAGTGAGCAGGTGAAGGATAAAGGAGAGAGCTCCAGATATTCATTTTCCAAGCTCCTTTTCTGTTGAGTTGCTCAAAGTTGGCTGTGTCAAGCCAGCAGATGACACAGCCCCTTTCAGGTAGCCCTTGCTATTCCGCTGCCCTCTTTGATTAGGGGTAACCACCTCTGCTATTTGCTTCTCCAGGAAAGGGGTGTGTACTAGTCCATTTGCCTTGCTACAAAGAAATACCTGAGGCTGGGTCATTTATAATGAAAAGAGTTTGTATTTGGCTCATGGTTCTGCAGACTGGAGAGGAAATAGTGCTGGCATTTGCTTATGGTGAGGGGCTCAGGAAGATTGCAATCATAACAGAAGGTGGAGGGGAGCCGGCCTGTCTCATAGTGAGAGAGGGAGCAAGAGAGGGGGAGGAGGTGCCACATTATTTTAAATGACCAGATCTCTTGTGAACTCATAGATTAAGGACTCATTCATTACTGCTGTAAAGACAGCAATAAACTACTTATGACCCAAATACCCCCCAGTAGACACCACCTCCAACATTGGGGATCACATTTCAACATGAGATTTGGAGGGGACAAACATCCACCCATATCAGGCTGGTAACAACACTGTGCTGTTGCTGGCCCCTGGCCTTTGCACTGTCTTTTGTGGTTTCTCTAAACCAGTCCACATCTTTGTCAATAGAAAAAAATCCCTCAGCTTGAGTATGCCTGTGCCAGGACCTAGACAGAGTGGACCAGGATAGTGGACCTGGATAGAGCAGACCTGGACGGAGTGGGCCTGGATGGAGTGGACCTGGATGGCGTGGACCTGGATGGAGTGGATCTGGATGAAGTAGATCTGGATGGAGTGGATCTGGATTGAGTGGACCTGGATGGAGTAGATCTGGATGGGGTGGACCTGGATGGAGTGGACCTGGTTGGGGTGGACCTAGATGGAGTGGACCTAGATGGAGGAAATGAGCCTGTGTAATTCTAGCTGGGTCTATGGAGCCTGATGTGAACCATCGCGGTTATTAAAATAACACAGTATTTTCATGCTTCTGGCTCATTTTCACCCATCACCTGATACTGAACTAGCCAGCAAGACCTCCTCTCATTCATTCTTGCTTTTCCCCGAGAATTAACAAGCCACGCCTATTTCAGAAACTGCCCCAGTGCGTGTCCTCTCTAACAGCCAGTGGTAGAACTTCAACTTCTTCCATGTGAAGCAGGCATCTTCTGTCTCTTACTCTCCATGTAGAGGAAGGGGAAAGATTTTAAAGAGAGAATGACAGAGTTCATTAAAATATTTTATTTCATTCCTGGGGGAGCATGTTCCTAACAGTTCTGTGTCCTTGAAGTTATCACTTCCCCAGAAAACATCCTTTCTATACTCACTGGAATGGAGGCTCCCTAAGGGCAGAGATGTTTGTGTTGTTCATTTCTATATCAAAAGTGCTTAGTACAGTACCTGGTGCATAGTGGGTGTTTTCTGTGTGTGTGTATGTATCTCTGTGTGTGTCTGTGTGCGTGACAGAGAGAGAGAGAGGGAAAGAGAGAGGAGGATGAGCAGGAAGATGAGGAGAGAGACAGACGGGTGGATGAATGGATAGAAAGATAATTCAGTTGGAATAATGCAGGGGTTGGGAGTGTTGACCATCATGCAGTGGAAAATCCCAGTATAACTTTTGACTCCCCAAAACTTAACTTCTAATAGCCTACTGTTGACTGGAATCCCCTGCCAATAACACATCGTGTATTATATGCATTGTATCCTGTATTCTTACGATAAATAAATGGTTGAAAGGAAAATGTTATTAATGCAATCCTGAGAAAGAGAAAGTATATTTACCATTGATTCAGTGGAAGTGGAGCATCATATAGGTCTTCATCATCATTGTCTTCTGGTTATGTGGGCTAAGGAGGAGGAGGAAGAGGAGGGGTTGGTCTTGCTGCCTTGGGGGTGGCAGAGGCAGAAGAAAATCCATGTAGAACTGGACCTGCACAGTTCAAATCGTGTCATTCAAGGGTCAACTGTGCATGTAATCGGGCCTGTCCCTTAGTCTGAGATGAAGTTTGAGGTATTTTGGGGCCCCAGCATCTCACAAGATGTGAGTCAGAGCACACCTGATAAACGGAAATCCAGAGGGATGTGGCCAGTGCTGCCAGGGAGACCAGCCTGCTCCATATGGCCCCTGGTCAGTGATGGTGGTGACTGGCCTGGGCTGAGAGATGTGAGAATAGGGAGGTCACTGACTCTGTGCTCAGGCAGCCAGGTTGAGTTCCTTGGCTGGTTCTCAAATTCTGGGTGCATAGCAGACACCTTAGGGAGAGGGTCTTATTTAAAATGTTGACTCCCATGATCTACCCACAAAGAGTCTGAACTGGTCTAGGGTTTGCCCAGGACCTGCATTGAAACAATCATCCTTCTGTTTAGAATCAGATGGTCCCTGGACCATATCTCGAGAAACATGGCCCTAGAGGACAGAGAAAACTGTTCTTCGAGGTAGGGACCCCAGAAAAAGTGCTGTCCTCCAGGTAGTTGCAAAGAGCTAAGAGGGGTCTGCAGGTGAGCCCACCTGGGAAAACCACCCAGCCCCAAGGGCACCTGAAGATGGGCACTGTCACTCGGTGGCGTAATCCCAGGTACAGCTGTGCAGAGCAGTGAGCATGGAGGGAAAGGAAGCAGAGTAGCTATGAGTTAAGGGAGCGGTGCTCCCTACTGTCCCAGGATCTCATCAGTGTCTGGCTCATGTCAGCCCCTGGTAAACATCTGTTAAATGACTGTGACCTATGAGGAGGGATGACTGATGATTTAATAAAAAACACATCTTTTAATTTGTTTTAGAAATTCACAGCCTTGACTGCCTCTTGAAACCTCCTGAGGAATGTTAAAAATCTTTAATTGGTCTAGGGCATGGCCTGGGCATGGTTTTTGTTGTGTTGTGCTTTGTTTTGTTTCATTTTAAAAGCTCCCCAGTGTATCTTATGTGTAGTCAAACTGGGAACCACAGCTTTAGCTATTGGTGAATTTGTATGTATTAAGTTGGGCTGTGTAAAATTGGCCTACAAAAATGGCAGTTTCATATGGTTGGACTTGATACTGCCCTTGATGGGCTGGCTTTGCTTCTCTTTAATTCATTTCTGTGTTCGGTTGTTGAAGTAAAAACACCTGAAACCAAACAAAGCCCAGGTGGTTCTGGTTTGCAATGCTGAATGAGATGTATCTGAAGATGAGCTGGTCCCTGCCCAGCTTAGGCAGGTCAGGGAAACCCTCCCTCCTGGGAGCAATGACCCTTGTCGTTGGAGACTCTGAGATGCTTGCTCTTCACTGGGGCCAAATCACGAACCTATTCTGTGCCTGAGAACAGACCAAAGGTGTTAGTATGAACCTGCTTTCCTAATTCACCTTCTAACATAGGAACGGCTTAACTGGATGTATGTGCAAGATGCTCTGAAATCCATGATGGTAAGTGCTCTGCCAAACATTTTCACTTCTTCACTGACAACTGAAAATATGGCCCCAATGGGGACCCGTGCAAGACAAATGGGGGAAGGGAAGGGGATGATGGAGAAGAATTAGTCATAAGGAAAACACTAAGCATTATCCTTTTCTTCCCTTTCCTATTTGTCTCTTGCTTGGGAAGATGCAGTGTGGGAGCTGTTCATCCACAGGACTCTCACTTCTGACACCAACTGCAAAGTTCAAGGGAGCATAATACCCATCCTGAGGCTCCATAATTCATGAGAAGGACTCACAGAGTCCACTCAAAGCTGTTATCCTCACGGTCATGGTTTATTCTAAGAAAAGGACACAGAGTCAGCCAAGGGAAGAGGAGCATAGAGTGAAGCCCAGGAGAGTTCCCAGTGTGGAGCTTCCATTAACCTCTCCCACGGAGCTGACAGTGTCACTGTCCCAGCATGGGTGTGTGACAAACTGTTGACAACCAGGGAGGCTTTCCTGAACCTTGATGTCCACAGCAGTCACTTAAACTTGGTTGGCTGCCCACGTGGCTGACCTCAGTATGCAGCCCCTCCAGAAATCAACAAATTCACATGGGCTGAAGCCCCACCCTATAGAACACTTTTGATGTTGCTCAAAACTTCCAGGCAAACAAAGACACACCATGACATGAAATCCCAAGGGCTTAGACATCATCTCCCAGGAGCCAATGGCAAAGGCCAGATCTCTCTTTGAGCTAGGTTCAAGATTTTACTACACGGAAGGTGAGATTTCTCTCTCTCCCTTCAGGAGAGTCTCATCCAGTTCTCTTCACTGAGCCTCACTCATATGGATAGACTCAATTCCTCAGCCTATTTGTCTTTTTTAGATCACATCCCACCTCTAAACCCTAATCTAGGTAAGCCCTGGGTCTTTGGGACCCACCAGTAATGTGGGCAGAGGCTGAGGAGAACTGTAATGTGTGCACTCTGACAAAACCTTCAGTGCAGGTGATGTCTAGGTGTCTTAAGTATAAGCCAATTCTGATTCACTTTTTTTTTTATTTTGGTAAATCTTGGAAACGTGTCACCTTCACTAAAGTGAAGTCACAACATGAATTTGTCATATCATTTGAGAATATTCAATTCTACAATAGGAGACAGAAAAACAAATGGGTTGTATAAAACTGAGAAGGTGAAGTGCAGAGAATGAGTAAGCAAGTAGCTTGTAAGATGAGCACAAGCCACAAAACATGTCAAGTACAGATAAGAAGTTAGTGACATGTAAGAGATATGTGTGATTTTTAAAAAAAGAATGGAGTAGCAAGAGCAATTATAGATGGAAAAGGATGGAAAGACCAAGTTATAAGGCAAGGGGTCATGCAACCTCTGAGCTGTTGGTTTTGTCATCTTTTACTGGCCACACATTGGTAACGCTCAGTATGTCCCACTCAGGATCTCACATGCTCTGTCCAAGGAATACAGATAAGATTCATAACTGTTCGGTGAGCTAGTTGGCAAACTCCAGGAGTGCCCCTTTATCCACAAGAGATAAAGGCCCCAGTGGATGCCTAACCCTCAGATAGTACCCCGTCGCCATCAGTCAAGACACGTGTCTGTTCATGTCTTCCCCCCACAAATTTAATATATTTCCCATCTTAACTGAGCACTGTCATCATGCACTGTGGCCACAACTTTTTCAGTTTAAGGTGAAACAGCAAGGCTAGCACACACTTTTCCTTTCTTCACAATTTCATGGATAGGAGATTCATCTTTACCACAGATCTTAGCAACCTCAGCCTATGATCTTTTTCTTATGAAGTCAAGAACTTTCACTTTCTCACTTTATAGGTAGCATTTGATGGCTTCTCTTTGGCATATCTGAACTGCCAGCATCACTACACTTATGCTTTGGGGCATTATGAAGTCAAATAAAGGTGACCTGAAGACAAGCGCTGCAATACCTCAGTGGATCTGATCATCGAGATGACTCCCAAGCGTCTGCAGTGTGGAGATGCTGGACAAAGGGAGGATTCACATCTCGGGTGGGATGGAGCTGAACAGTGCAAGGTTTCATTATGCCAATCAGAACAGCACATGATTTAAAACCTATATATTGTTTATTTCTGGAATTTTCCATTAAGTATTTCATTTCCATTCAATATTTGCAGACCATAGGTAAATGGAACTGCAAGAAGGAAGACCCGAGATAAGGGGGAAACTACTGTGCTGCTGTGACCAGGCATAATTGTTCCTGCATCTCTCCCGTAAAACAAGCAAGTGATGCAGACAACAGAGAAGTAGGATGCATGAGCATCACATAGCTCCAGATGCAGGTGCATGGTCTTTGCACCCCACCTTCACACTACACTAAATGTGGCTACCTGTGATGGTTAATACTGAGTGTCAACTTGATTGGACTGAAGGATGCAAAGTATTGATCCTGGGTGTGTCTGTGAGGGTGTTGCCAAAGGAGATTAATGTTTGAGTCAGTGGGCTGGGAAAGGCAGGCTCACCCTTAATCTGGGTGGGCACCATCTAATCAGCAGCTAGTGTGGCCAGGATAAAAAGCAGGCAGAAGAAAGCTAAAAGACTAGACTGGCTTAGCCTGCCAGCCTATATCTTTCTCCTATGCTGGATGCTTCCTGCCCTTGAACAGCAAACTCCAGGTTCTTCAGCTTTGGGATATGGACTGGCTTCCTTGCTCCTCAGCCTGCAGATGGCCTATTTTGGGACCTTCTGACTGTGTGAGTTAATACTCCTTAATAAACTCCCCTTTATGTATATCTCTATCCTATTAGTTCTGTCCCTCTAGAGAACCCTGACTAATGCACTACCTTACCGATCCCTATCCCCTTGCTTCTTGTGGTGTGTTTCATGTTGATTTAATAAACCAGGAGATTTGAGCATCTTACTTGGGTCTGTGTGCTTTCTGTTTCGGGACCACCAGAATTGTTTTCAGGGTGGTATACTTGGAGGCTTCCACCGGATCGCGGTATTTCCTATGGGATGACAGCAAGAATTAAGTGTTACAATCTATTTTAAAAGCAAACTTGACATCCAACTCAGGGAGGAACCCAGCTATCGTGACCTTTAAAAAGGAAAGAGGAAAGTCTGGGCGAGGCTTCCACGGTAGCATCTGCTCCTTCACAGACCCAAAAGGAGACTGAATGTTCATGCAAATGTCAAACCAGAGACAACCCTCGGCCTTAGCAATTCCCAAGCAAAAGGAAGATTCAGAATGCCAGAGTCTGATTAGTTTGCTTATCCCAAACTAGACTACCAGTACTTTACCTTTTAAATGAGACAGGGACACTGGGACCATCTATGCTTTGTCCTCAGAGGAAGTTTCACCTGAGAGGAGGTCTTCTCCCTTTACCTGGAATGATTAAAAGCAAAACAAATTATTAGAGGAATCGTTTCTCAGCCTTTTGTCTAAGATCAAGTACAGTAAATTAGTATAGGAGAAGAGGGACTTATCCTAAGAGACTTGACATGGCCTTCGAGGAGAAATAGGAGTGGGGTGGAGGGAATCTAACCCTTGGGAAAGAAAAGTGATGGGGGCTGGAGCAGGGCTTGAGAACAGTGCTCCCCACCTAGCTTCACCTCTCCCCTTCATTCCCTGCTATGCACTTCTCTTTCCCTTAACAATTCTCCATCATTCTAAAATGATTCTAGGAGAGAGTTAAGAAAACAGATGTGGGTTGAAGGCCCTGGAAGAATTACAGATGGCTAAAAAACATACAATGTTCAACCTCACAAGGAGCTCCAGAAATAGGAATGGAAAACAACATGATTCCTTGGGAGTGTTTTGAACAACGGAAGGATATGGTTTTCACTGTTACCAAATAAGGAGACCCTTAAGCCTATAATTTGCTGGGTCTGCCTCAAGATGTAAATGATTCTGATTTGGGGATTTTTTAATGATAGTGAAATAATATACCAACAAAAGTTGCAGGTATTTGGGAATTCAATAAAAGCACAGTAGCTGGGATCTATTGAAATCATAACTCATGGCAGTTTTGCGAGACGACAGTGCTTTCTCTTGGTCATTTGGAGATTTCATTTGGTGAAATCAAAGCCAACAACAGCATTGAATTTTGTAGGAGGAAATTATCCAGTCCGTGTGTTGCTGAGCCTCTCCCGCTCTCTACTGGCCCAGGCAGCCCTGAGCCTGAGTCTGAATAACAGAACTAATAAGCTGTCAAAACCTACATACCTTCCTTGTTAGCAGCTCTTCCTCTGTCCCTGTACAGAGAAAATTGGGATCTGGAGGTACAGCGAAGAGGCTGGATTTCCTCTGAAATGACAGCTTAGCATTGTCTAAGGAGAAGAATGTGCAAGATGAAATGTTCCCGTGTCGCTTTCACCCTTCATTTGTTGAAGGAGATTTTATTCCATATGCAGGAATGAATTTTCTATTCCTGTTTTTTTCTCTACCTCCTCGGATTCCACTAAGAAAGAGGAAGTGGTTAAGAAACTAAGTTGTTTGCGTTGCAGAAGCACCATAAGGCATTGTTCTTGTGCTTTGATCTGTCCACATCCTACCTCCCAAGGTGGCAGTTCTACAAAATATCAGGGTTGCAGAATGAGAGAGGGCCACCCCTCCCCAGGGAATCAGGCCAATCCCCTGGAAAATTTTGCAATAGTTCCGAATGATGAAGTGGGGAAAATTACTGCGTTGTGATCATTAAAGATTCTCCAACCCTGTTCTGGGCAGAATGCATGCAGGAAGGTTTGGTAGGATGTCACTGGCCACCAGCATCGAGACCATCAGGGCAGTTCACCAAAACATTTAAATCAAAGATCAAGACGATGTGAAACAGAAATACCGGCAAAACCTCCTAGCTTTGGCTTCTTCTATAAACTGGTCTAACTTGTTACAGTGGTATGTTTGGCCTCAAGCCTTTGAAACTAGCAAGCGGGGGTTTCCAGCCAGCAGGAAGGACCGCAAATATAGTCCTTGTCTTAAAATTCCTGGTTATGTCCACCCAGGAGCTGTTGGCACCGCATGGATGGGGCCGGCTGGGCGCCAGAGCGTCATGCCTGTTCCCGGCTGCAGATTATAATGTCTATGCAGCTGCCTTTCATTCACAGCTTCCCTGAGCGGTGCCAAACTAAATTCCTCCAGGAATATCCCCACCAGTCACAATGAAGGGGGGCAATGCTCAGGATGCCCGCATCATTCTTACTCCTGGCTGCGGACTTGCTGCCATCAGAAGCCAGAGGGAGAGGTTCAGGCAGCAGAAAACCTGGGAGGCTCTGGAACTCCCCCCTAAGCTTCTCCACAACAGTGCTGGGCTCATCTGTTGTAGCCAAGGTGAGGGTCCTACGTCATCCATGTGAGCACAGAAGGATTAACCTGAGGCCAGGGGCGGGATGATCACGCAGAAAGGCTGCTTTTTAGGCTCCTGTGACTTGATAGTGTGTCTCTGACTCACCTTCTTGGGGATTTCAGTGCTAAAACTGGGAAAGGCCTGGGTAAACTGGGATGCGGTGGTCGCCCTACCTACAGGACCCCTTACCCTGTATCTCCCTATAAAACCTCAGGTGGGAACCCTGCAAGCCCGTATTCCACCCTGGAAAGACCAGCATGCTGTATAGTGCCTCCAAGGAGTATCACGCAGCCCGGGCACTTCCAACTCTTTGTCTTCTGCAGGTGAAGCAGTTCCATCAGCAGGTATCTGAAGAAGGTCGCAGGTGCAAGCAGGTAGAAGGAAAGCACGCAGAAGCTGGGGGGTTCACACACCAAACAGGTAAAAGGGATCCCTGGAGGTCTGTGCAGAGCACCAGGAGTGTCCTGGGGTGCTCTTATCCTCCCATTATTCAGATGAGCAAAGTGAGGTACAGGGAGATTAAGTAACTTGTCCAACATTAAAGAGCTTTGAGCCAGGCACAGTGGCTCACACCTGAAATCCCAGCACTTTGGGAGGCCGAGGCAGGTGGATCATGAGGCTAGGAGTTTGAGACCATCCTGGCCAACATGGTGAAACCCCATCTCTACTAAAAATACAAAAATTAGCCAGGCGTGGTGGTGCGCACCTATAATCCCAACTACTCAGGAGGTTGAGGCAGGAAAATCACTTGAATCCGGGAGGTGGAGGTTGCAGTGAGCCAAGATCGTGCCACTGCACTCCAGCCTGGGCGACAGGGTAAGACTTCGTCTCAAAAAAAAAAAAAAGAAAAGAAAAAAGAGCTTTGGTTTGGACACCTTGATTTGGAACTTCTGGCCACTAAAACTGTGAGAGAATAAAATGTGCTGCTCTAGGCCACCCTGCTAGTGGTACTACATTATGGCAGCCACTGGAAACTGAGGCTGAAGGGCTCTGTGATGATGGACTTGGAGGCGTGGTTGCAACGCTTGCTTCACTGAACAGACACAGCAGGGGCAGCTGCTGGGATATTGAGGTCGAGGTCAACCACAGTCACTGCTGGAGCAACTCTGCAATCAGCCGTGGTTAGCCGAAACCTCATTCTCTAAGCAAACCCCAAATGGCTGTTTTCCCTTTTGAACCTCAAGAACACATGCTAGAAATCAGTGCTCCCTGTCAGCTGGCCTCTTATCGTGAGATTTCTAGGTCTGCTGGCTTATTGCACCAATAAGCTGATAAGGAGATTGGCAATGCCAAACACACATCAGGGAGCTCTGTCCTCCCACTGTGCACCCCTATTCCAGGTCACCAGGCTTGAGAAGTCACCCAGGACACAGGAAACCCAGTGACCCACCGGACTCGCAGCCCAGAGGGAGGGAAACTGGGTGTCTTGAAAACTCCTCCCTGCTCCTTCAAATTCACTCACAGCAGGGAAGCCAGGGCCCCCTGAGTCCCTGAAGTAGCTGAATTCACAGAGAGGAGAGTAGAATGGGAGTCATCAGGGCCTGTGGGGAGAGGGAATGTGAAGTTGTTTAATTGGCACAGAGTTTCCATTTTGGAAGATGAAAAAAAGGTCTGGAGGTGGATGCTGGTGATGTCAACATAACACTGTGATGTAACACTGTAAAAAAACACAATTTTAAAAAATTGTTGTTAGTTTTTGAGATGGAGTCTCACTCTATCACCCAGGCTGGAGTGCAATGGTGTGATACCAGCTCACTACAACCTCCGCCTCCCAGGTTCAAGCAATTCTCTTGCCTTAGTCTCCCAAGTAGCTGAGATTATAGGTGCCCACCACCATGCCCAGCTAATTTTTGTATTTTTAGTAGAGACGGGGTTTCATCATGTTGGTCAGGCTGGTCTTGAACTCCTGATCTCAGGTGATCCACTTGCCTCGCCTCCCAAAGTGCTGGGGTTACAGGCCTGGACTGAATGTTCTGAATGCCACTGAGCTGTGCACTTTCACAGCTTTAAAATGGTCAATTTTGAGTTATTTGTATTTTACCACAATTGTCAAGATAAAAAATTTTTTAAATGTTATTGCTGGGTAACCTGGGGAATAATACATGGGAATTTTCTGTACTCCTTTTGCCACTTACATATGAGTCTAAAATTATTTCAAAATACAAATTTTTAAAAATGGACAAAGCATATAAAGGGGTAACACATGCATTTATAAATGTATAGAAAAAATTATAAGAGGATACACCAAATTTAGGTCATGGGATTTGGTGGTAATTTTTTCTACTTTTTTCTGTTCTTCTGGGCTTCTTAACTATCACCATGGGGGGGGAAAAACTTTTAGGAAGTCTCTTGCTGCTTCTCCAGTGTGCTTCTCTTTTCGATATTCAGGGATCACAGCAAAGTCAAAGCTTAAGATCTTCAACAATCTGCACAATGCCCAGCGTGTTATAGACCCAAATAAAGTTTTGTTGAAGAAATTGTAATCACTATTCCCATTGAAATCATGCTAAGATGAAAACCAGACAGACCAATGGCGGACAAAGGAAACAAAAGGCATCAGTCCCATCCAATGCTCTTTCCTGGGCAGGAAAGAAAGTCATCGCCATGAACAGACTAGTGGCCTTGCCACTGGCGATCAGGAAGCTTTTCTATAACGTTCATCACCATGCCGGGGCTCCGGTATCTTTCGTCAGACCCTCTGTCCCTTTCCACACTCCCGCCCCTAAGCCAGCACACCCCACAAATTGCAGAGAAAAATTTTCTCTAGGGTTACTGTGGGAAAGTTTGAACAAATTTTCTCACCCTGCAGCTAGCTGGCTGCTTTGGATTGAATTTTTATCTCCCTTAAATAGATATGTTGAGGTCAGAATGAGACCTTACTGGGAGATGGAGTTCTGTTATAGATTGAATGTTTGTGTCCCCACCCCAAATTTATATGTTGGAACCCTAGCCCCCAAGGTGATGGTACTAGGAGGTAGAACCTTAGGGCTAAATTTGGTCATGAGGCTCCATGATGAGATTAGTCCCTCTATTGGAAAAGGAAGACCTCAGATCTCTCTCTTTCTCTGCCGTGTGAGGATATAGGGAGAAGGCAGCCGCACTGGAACTCAGCCATGCCAGCACCCTGATCTCAGACTTCCCAACCTCCAGAATGGTGAGAAATAGATATCTGTTGTTTAAGCCCCAGACTATGGTACTTAGTTATCACAGCCCAAGCAGAATAAGACAGGGTCTTGAGAGAGGTAATTAAGTTAAGATGAAGTCATCAGGGCGGTCCCTAATTCAATATGCCTGGCGTTCTTATGAAAGGGGATGTTTGGACACCGAGACAGACATGCACAGAGGGAAGACGAAGTGAAGACACAGTGAGGAGTCATCTACAAACCAAGGACACCTGCGGCTACCAGCAGCCAGGGGAGACACCTGGAGCAGATTCTCCCTCACAGCCCTCAGAAGGAACCCACCATGCAGCACGGGGATTTTGGACTTCCGGCCTCCAGAACTGCACGATGATGAATTTCTCTTCTTTAAGCCGTCCAGTGTGGGGGTAATTTGTTGCCACAGTGCTAGTAAGCTAACCTTCATTGCGTCTCCCAAGCTGACTGCTTTCCTGAAAAAATCCCCTTTAGGAGGCTAAAGGGAAGGCTCAATGCCTTTGAATTTAACCCTCGTTAGTTTAAAATCTCCTTCCCAAACCCAAATCTGAAATGGTCATTTTTTCATGTGCACCTCGAAGATACAAATGTCTCATTCATGCTCCTCCAGTCCTTTGTCTTGCTGTTTTCAGCTCTGGTGTGTTGCTTACCAAAACCAACGGGCTCCTAACACCAACATCCCCATCCCCTAAAGCCATCCCACTACAGCCTACAGCAGAGTCCACAGACTTGATGAACCTTGGGCCCCAAGGGGCCTGCCACACTGGGAGCCTGAAAGGCACAAGGTTGTGTGGCCCTGTGGGGACCTTTCTAAACAGCCATTTCCATGCCCTTGCATGGTCCTCAATCAGGGCATAGGGGCACTAGATTCCCACCCTAAGAGGCATGGATAGTGGCCCCAATCCTGCAGCCCATGGCTTGGCCCAGAATGAAGGAAATCCACAGCCTATACACCACAATAGAGGAGCTGGTTGATGGGTCCAAGTGGGATCATGAGCTCCAACTCTATGTAGTTCAGCAATGTGAGAAATCTAGGGTACATCTTCAAACCTCAAACTCCCCCTGCATGGGGGAAGATGGACCCTTAGCCTTCTCCACCTGGATTCTGCAGGGCTGCCGTGCCTGGGTACACCCCTGACCTGCAGCTCCTTGAAATCTATGCATGTTGCTTCTCTGGCCTTCCTGGGAGGTGGGTGAAAGCAAGCTAACAATTCGCCAGTTCCTCTCTGAACTGGCTAGAGTCTTTAGCAATCTCAGCACACGAGTCTGGCCACAGATCAGATCTCAACACTAAGAGGCGATCACCATTCTTTTCATCATTCCACAAATGCTTGCTGAGCACCTATTATATTCCAGGCCCAGCCAGAACTGAGAATACAAGATGAGAAAGACATTCTTCCTGTGCTCACGAGCACATAGTTGAGGGTGGAAGGAGAAAGGCAGACGCAGAAATAGATAACTTTAACATAATGAGGTAAGCAAAATGATCAGAATGTGCACATATAGTTATGGGAGAATGAGAGAGGGGCAGTGTAGCTGGCTGAATAATGGTCCCAAAGGATATCCACATCCTAATCCCTGGAACCTGTGAATATTTTACCTTACATGAATATTTTACCTTACATGGCTAAAGGGACTTTGCAAATGTGATTAAATTAAGTATCTTGCCAAGAGCAGATTACCTTGGATTATCCAGGAGGACCCAATCTAATCACAAAGTTTCTTATAAGAGGTAGGAAAGGGGCTGAGCGTGGTGGTTCATGCCTGTAATCCCAGCACTTTGGGAGGCCGAGGCAGGTGGATCACAAGGTCAGGAGTTCAAAACCAGCTTGGCCAATATGGTGAAACCCCATCTCTACTAAAAATACACAAATTAGCCAGGCATGGTGGTGAGCACCTGTAGTCCCAGCTACTCAGGAGGCTGAGGCAGGAGAATCGCTTGAACCTGGGAGGTGGAGTTTGCAGTGAGCCGAGATCACGCCACTGCACCAGCCTGGGTGACAGAGCGGGACTGTTTCTCAAAAAAAAAAAAAGGTAGGAAAGGAGCAGGACTAGAGTCAGAAAAAAGGAGGTGTGATAAGGAAGCAGAGATCAGAGTCATGCACTCTGATGGGGCCACAAGCCAAGTAATGGAGGCAGCTGTGAGAGGCTGGAAAAATCAAGGAGACAGATTCTCACATCAGACCCTCCAAAGAAACCCACCCTAACGAAACCTTAATCTCAGCCCCATAATGCACATTTCAGGCTTCTGACTTACAGAAATGTAAGAGAATAAACTTGTGTTGTTTTAATCCATACATTTGTGGTTACTTGTGACAGCAGCAACAGGAAACTGAGGTAGGCAATACATCCACCTAGTGACGGCGAGGTTCTGGATGTGAGAATAACTGAGAGACTCTTGCAAAATGGGAAGGAAGAGCAGGCAAGTGGGGCCCTCAGAGAAGGCAGCAGATGCACGGAAAAGTGCACCCTGAACTTGGCTAAAGCACAGAGTTGCAGCAAAAAATAGTAAAAGTTGAGCTTGGAGGGTGAGCAGGGGCCACGCTGCACAGGGCCTATATTCTTGCTAAAGAGTGAGGACGTTAGCTTGGGAGTTATTCTAGAGGCACCAAAGATGTTAAGCTTTAATATTTAACGTCAAATGTTAAGGATTGACAATGTCAAAGCTTAATATCAGTTAAGAGCAGTGGCCAGTTGGACAAGGGATAGATTTCAGAAAGCCTATCAGATGGTTGCTGGGATAGGCTTGGCCAGAGGCAACAAAGGCCTGTGTAATGGCTGTTGAGGAAGGGGAGAGGCTTCAGTGAGGATGGGACAGAGCAAACTCTGGAGGCTGGCTGAATGTGGGAACCAAGGGAAAAGAGGAGGGAAACATAATGGCCAGGAGCCTGGCTTGGGGGCCTCTATCAGATACAGATAGAAACCATAGGCATGAGAGCAGATTTAGAGTCAAAACGGGTGAAACCGGTAAGTTCAGCTTTGCACGTGTTGACTTTGAGGTGCCTGTGAGACACCTGGGAGACTTCCAACCAGAAATTGGACACTCACATCTGAAGTTCCAGGGGACGTAGATGTTCATGACTTAGGTTTGGGAATAGGAGTTGAAATGCTTGAAAGCTCTGAGTGAGAAGGCTGTGGACGGAAGACGGAGGCAGCAGCACTCAGAATACCTGAAAGAGGAAATCCCCAGGAGAGGTGGGAGGAGAAGCACAAAGCTGGGATAGTAGAGTGTTTCTAGGAGTGTGTGTTTATTTGCTCAGGATGCTATAGCAAATACAAGGCTGGGTGCCTTCCACGAGGCATTGATTTTCTCATAGTTTTGGAGGCTGGAAGTCCACGATCAAGGAATTGGCAGGTTTGGTTTCTCCTGAGGCCTCTCCTTGGCTTCCAGATGGCCGCCTTCTGCCATGTCCTCACATGACCCTTCCTCTGTGCACCCATCCCTGGTCTCTGTCTCTCTCCCCCCTACCTCCTTAGAAAGACATCAGTCCTGTTGGAGTAGGGCCCTGCCTTTATGGCCTCATTTAACTTTAATTATCTCCTTAAAGATCCTACCTACAAATACAGTCACATGGGAGGTCAGAGCTTCAACGCATGAATTGGGGTGGGTGAGGGGACACACAATTTCCACCATGACAGAGAGAGAGCCCAGTGAAATAAATGAAGAATGTCTATTATATTTTGCCACAAGGGAGCTCCTTGTGAAGCTAAAGAGCAATTTCAATGAAGCAGTGGGAGAAGAATCCAGAATGCAGGGGAGCAAGATGCATTGAACCACGTGCAAAGATGGGAGCAGCAATTTCTATTTCAGTCAGTTTCGATTTCAGCATTTTCATTAAATGAGGGTAAGTTGGGATAAGAAGGGAAAGAGAGGAGAGATACATGCTGGAACTATGTTGGATTGATCTAGGGCAGTACTGGCATGGTTTTTCATCATTGATGGGGAAATAGATGGAATAGAGTTTGACGGGGAATTTCTGGAGGTGTCTCCTAGCTGAGAGACACGCAGTCCTTCTAAGGACAGGACAGACATTTTTAACACCATGAATATCTGTCCAGCCAATAAAATAGATTTCTGTATATCCGAGGAGGTGTCCCTTGAGGCTGGCCGAAATCAAAAACCAGTCTTACCGGGACTTGCTACAACCCGTCTTGCAGGTAGATTTGTGCCAGAGGGTAAGGAAGCGCCTGGGCCTCCTGCCTGAGTGAAAATGATAGCAGCTTTAGGAACAAAGAGTCTCGCATTTTGCATAAAGAAACTCAGTGGGGCCAGCAAAACATTTGACATGTTAAAAAGAAACATTTGGAGAAAGAGCCAAGCACAGATGGCAGGAGACAAGAGTTAGGGGTTGTCATGGAAGGTTTCAGGAAGAAAGGAGATGGCTCTACCATGGAGCCTCGTCACTCACAAGAGCTGCAGAAGTGCTGAGCCGGTCAGTGTGCGGAACAAGTCATCGTGAGCATGTTGGCCGAGAGTTACATTCAGAGGGAGGAGAACTGGAACACCAGGGAAATTTCTGTGAAAATTGCCAACAGTTTTGAATGATGAACTTACACACAAAAGCATTGGCATTTGCTCTGATTTTTTGAGGGAAGTTTGAAAAGATAAAAGGCCAGCTTGTTTAAGAGAAAAACAACGACTTATCATGAAACATGGTGTATTTATTATGATCCAGAAGTAAAGCATCAGCATTGGCTGTGGAAAGCCTCAACATCCTAGAGATGTAAGAAAAATACCCATTTCAACAGTGAAGAGAATGCTCATTGCTCTTTAGCATCTGTGACATTGTTCAGGCTCAGTGCATCTGACAAAAGCAGAGAGCTGATCGGATTGTTTTGTGCATAAATACTAAAGTGATTGCAAAATGTTAAAGCCTTTTTTTTTAAAAAAAGAAACTCTGGCTGTGTTTGCTTCAGCCTTGACAATTCTTTGAGCTCGAAGCTTACTTCCTGTCACACTGGGTTTTTGTTGTTGTTTGGGTTTTTTTTAATAATTAATTTTTATTTCAATAGTTTTCGGGGTACAGGTGGTTTTTGGTTACATGGATAAGTACTTTAGTGGTGATTTTTTTGTTTTTTAGAAACAAAGTCTTGCTCTGTTGCCCATGCTGGAGTGCAGTGGCGCTATCTCAGCTCACTGCAACCTCTGCCTCCCAGGTTCAAGCAATTCTCCTGCAATTCATCAGCCTCCTGAGTAGCTGGGACTACAGGCACATGCCACCATGCCTGGCTAATTGTTTTGTATTTTTAGTAGAGATAGGGTTTCACCATGTTGCCCAGGCTGGTTTTGAACTCATGAACTAGGGCAATCCACCTGCCTCGGCCTCCCAAAGTGCTCAGATTACAGGCATGAGCCACTGAACCAGGCCAGTGATTTCTGAGATGTTGGTGCACCCATCACCCAAGCCGTGTACACCGTATCCAATGTGTCGTCTTTTATCCTCACCCCGCTTCTCAACCTTCTTGCTCATGGGAATTATATAATGAGTCCATTATATAATTCTTATGTCTTTGCATCCTCATAGCTTAGCTCCCACTTATAAAGTGAGAATATACAATAATTGGTTTTCCATTCCTGAGTTATTTTACTTAGAATAATGGCCTCCAGCTCGATCCAAGTTGCCACAAAAGACATGATTTTATTCCTTTTTACGGCTGAGTAGTATTCCACGGTTACATATACCACGTTTTCTTGATCCACTCATTTGTTGATGGACACTTAGGTTGGTTTCACATCTCTGCAATTGCGAATTGTGCTGCTTTAAATATGTGTGTGGATGCTGTCGCACAGTTTTTGATGAAAGATGTTATTTGACGCTCTTGATGACCAATCTATTTCACCAGATAAGATTGTAATCGACTTTTGGTTGTTAATTCCACCCACAAAGAAATTGAATTTGCCACAACTGGTAACATTCAAAAGAATGTAATGAACTAGGCTCCTTGGAGAAATGGCTGATTCTAGGGCTGGAGCAGGGAAAATACAACAAGAGCTTGGAGCATCTCGTAGTGCCAGGAGGTAAAGAAGTGCTCAAAAACCAAAGGGAAGGAAGCATGTCAAAGAGAAACAGGAATCAGCCTGAAAGAGCTTCCAATGGCCAAAGCTGCAACAATTTGAGCAACAAAATAAATAATGCTGCATTGGATTATAACTCAAACTGTAAAAGAAATATATGAGTCCATATTGATATAAATAAACGATTGAGTAAATAAAATAAGGGGGGAAAAGAGACACATCTTCCTTACAGAAGAATTTGAAATATTATATGTAAATATTCCCCCCTCTAGTGGGTGGCACTCAATCCCTCCCACACCTTAAGGTAGGCTAGACTTAGTGGCTTACCTCCAAAGACTAGAGAAAGGGAAGTCCAGGTGCAGTGGCTCATGCCTGTAATCCCAGCACTTTGGGAGGCCAAGGCGGGCGGATCATGAGGTCAAGAGATCAAGACCATCCTGGCGAACATGGTGAAACCCCGTCTCTACTAAAAATACAAAAAAATTAGCTGGGTGTGGTGGCACATGTCTGTAGTCCCAGGTACTCGGGAGGCTGAGGCAGAATTGCTTGAACCCGGGAAGCGGAGGTTGCAGTGAGCCGAGGTCATGCCACTGCACTCCAGCCTGGTGCCTGGTGACGGAGTGACACTGCCTCAAGAAAAGAGAAAGGGAGAAAGAGAAGCTTTGCAATGTGATGTAGGTCAACATCATAAGTAAAATCATGTACTCCCTGATATGATATGATGAAAAGGACACTTCAACTCTGTAGCATTCTTAACAAAAATCCATAACCCCAGTTTATTAATGATGAAAACAACAGACAAACCCAGACTGGGGCACCTTTAATAGGATACTGGGCCAGTTCTCAAGACTCTCAAGGTCATGAAAAATAGTAAAAGACTGACCAATTGCCTCCGACCGCAGGAGACTGTGAAGACATAACAACTAAATGCAATTGAGTGCCCTGAGTTGGATCCTGGAACGGAAAGAGAGAGGCCATTAAGGAAAAGAACTACTGACACCCAAGTAAAGTCTGGGGTTTAGTCAATAATAAGAACCCAATGCCACTTTCTTTGTTTTGACAGAGGTGATTAAATAAGACGCTAACAAGGGAACCTGGGTGAGGGGTATTTGGGAACTCTCTGTGCTATCTTTGTAACTTTTCTGTGAATCTTCGATTATGCCAAAATAAAAAGTTGGTTTTTATTAAGAAAAAAATGAATTTCATGGGCAAAACAGAATTCCACAAAAGCATTTTGAAAAAGGGTAGTGACACTAGAACGCAGGCTGAGTCTCTCAAGGGGCCGAAATCAGTTCTGATTTTGTTTTATTTTTGTTTTTTATTTTCAGTGAAGAATCTGCCCTTGAGAGGGAGGCAACTTGTCCATAATCTGCAGATCAAGGTTGAGAACCCAGACCCCTTAACTGTACCCAGTAACGTAACAGCACAGCCCCCAGGCAATAGCTAACGCCTCTGTAGCACTCACTTCGCACAGCCTGTCCTAAGTGTCTTGCATATATTAACTCTTTAATCACCATATTGATCCTACGTCTTAGTCCCTTTTCTGTTGCTGTCACTGGATACCTGAGACTGAGCAATTTATAAATACATTTATTTCTTACAGTTCTGGAGGCTGGGAAGTCCAAGGTCACAGAACTGCACCAAGTGAGAGTCTTCTTGCTAGTGGGGACTGTCTGTAGAGTCCTGAAGTGGTGCAGAGAATCACATGGCAAGGGGCTCACAAGAGACAGCCAACCTGCTTTTTTACAACTAACCTACTCCAGCAATAAATCACTAATCCATTAACCCATTAACCAGGGAATGGATTAATTCATTCACGAGGGCAGAGTCCTCATGATCCAATTGCCTCTTAGAGGACCCCCTCCCAACACTATCACATTGGGGATTAAGTTTCGATATGAGTTTCAGAAGGGCCAACATTCTAGCAATAACGCCTTATTACCTCAAATCCCTGTTTTGCAGATGGTTCTTGATTTGATGTGTATTTCACTGCACCATGCTAAACATCAGCAGTAGAAAGAGAGTGGGCTTCATCCTCCCCTCTGGAGTTGGTACTTCATCCTCCCCTGTGGAGTTGACCCTTGATCTTTGGGGCACTTGACTTAGCAAGAAGCAAACAAGAGGTAGAACTGATGAGATTTGTAATTGGACTAGATGCAGAAGGTGGAGGAGAGTGTGGTTCAGGATGATGCTTGGGCAAAGTGGAGTCTGTAATGCCCTTCATCATGCAAGAGGGAGAGCAGGAAGATCTGGTCTCGGGTAATGAGCTCATTGGGTCTGGACATTGAATGTGGATATTCTCTGGGGTTTGATAAATCTGACTGATGCTCTAGAGGATATTCTGTTCTAAAGATGCAGTTTGAGAGTCAACAACATGTTGACAATCTATATGCTTTTTGAGGAATCACAGGTCGTGTCAAGACTTCATAAACCCTTGGCACAGCATTCCCACAATCAGGAGCCCCCACCCCAGCCCCCAAGTCATCCTAGTTGTCTCTCTGGTTCCTTTGTGAAAGTCTATGTTAGGAGGTCACCAGATCATCAATTTGGCCCCAGGATCTGTGTTCCTTGGAGTGGGGCTGTCAATCAGTCCACATGGTCAGATGTGGATTCCTTGCTTCCCTTTCGTAAGGGTCTCAAAGTTTCCACGCAAAGGCCACATCCTAACATCTTCTACTCTGGATGTCCCAAGATGTCCCAGAGTTGAATCTCCCATTGTGGCCCTATGTCAGGTCCTCACTCACCAGGCTTTGAGCCCTGGTGATAGCGGAAGAGGGCCCTTACCTAGTATTCTGGGTTGAATAATGTCTCCTCCAAAATTCATGTCTGCTGGGACCTCAGAAGGTAACCTTATTTGGAAATAGGGTCATTGCAAGTACAATTAGTTAAGGTGAGGTCATACTGGGAGTGTCCCTAACTAGATCCAATGACTTGTGTCCTTATAAGAAGAACACATGACGACACACACAGGGAATAACACCGTGTAAAGGTTGTGGCAGAGAATGGAGGAATGCTCCTATGGCCAAAGAATGCCAAGGACTGCTGGGAGCCACCCGAAGCAGGAAGATGCAAAAAAGCATCCTTCCCTACAGCCTTCAGAGAGGGAGTTGCCCTGCTGACACCTCAATTTCAGACTTCTTGTCTCTAGAATTGTGGGAGAATACATTTCTGTTGTAAGACATGGAGCACGTGATACTTTGTTATAACAGCCCAAGGAAACGAATGCAGCAGACAGGCATGAGTGAGAAGACATCCCACCGCTTCTGTGAGATACTGAATACACAAACCCACGATGGCCAGATCACATCTGACAATAGAACGCAGGCCCTCAGCCTCTGCAGCGACTGACCCACGAGGCCAAACCTCTGCAGCTGTGGGCCCAGAGTGGTCAGGACTTAGTCAATGGCTGTCGGCTTTCCCACTTTTGCCCTCACTTCCGTCTCAGAAAAAAGTCAAATATTCCCCCAACACCAAAATCACATAAGATGTCTGATAGGATTTTGGTCTGTGCCTAAATCCCATGTCAAATTATAATCTCCAGTGTTAGACGTGGGGCCCAGTGGGAAGTGATTGGGTCTTAGGGGCCGGTTTCCCCTTTGGTGCCATTCTTGTGATAGTAAGTGAATTAGCACTAGATCTGGCTGTTAAAAAGTGTGTAGCACCCCCCCCACCACTCTCTTCCTCCTACGCCAGTCATGAAGACATGCCCGCTTCCTCTTCACCTTCTGGCGTGATTGTGAGTTTCCTGAGGCTTCCCCGGAAGCTGAACAGATGCCAGAATTATGCTTCCTGGACAGCCTGTGGAACCACGAGCCACGTAAACCTCTTTTCTTTATGCATTACCCAGTCTCAGGGAGTTCTTTAGAGCAGTGTGAGAATGGACTAATACAATGTCCTACTTCTAACTAGGCCACATCCAGGCTCCCTGTGCCAACAGCCTCCCGTCAGAGCATAGCTGAAGCCTTCCCTTTTCTCACAATGACACTTTCCCACTGCTCCGCCCGCCTTTGAGTCTCTGGCCCATGCAATTGATGGTGGCCAACTCCCTTACTACAGCAAGCTCTGAATAAACAGCCCATTTGTTCTCCGTGAAGGGGCTTCATTATTTCCACACCTGGGCTTTGGGTGTATCAGTTTACCAGGGTCGCCATAACAAATGCCACAGATTGAGTGGCTTATACATCAGAAATTTATTTCCTCACAGATATGGAGACTAGGAGTCCAAGATTAAAGTGTTGGCAGGTTCCATTTCTCCAGAGGCCTCTCTCTTTGGCTGGCAGATGACTGCCTTCCCACAGTGTCCTCACATGGTCTTTCCTCTGTGTGCCTGAATCCCTGGTGTGTCTTTTTGTGTGTCTCAATTTCCCCTTCTTATGAGGACAGCAGTCACATTGGATTGGGGCCTACCTTAAGCACCTCTTTAAAGGCCCTAGCTCCAAATGCAGGCACATTCTGCAGTACTGGGGGTCAAGGCTTGCACATGAATTTGAGGGGCATAATTCAGCCCATAGCAGCGGGGGAGTGACCAGGTGAGCTGGGAAGAGACATCGCTGTGTGAACGGCACCTTGATTAGCTCCCCACCTCCTGTGAAAACGCCTAATTAGCTGACTGTGGCTTTGAGATGGTTGTGCACAGCACAGCTGGAAGCTTGGGCCGGCAAGACAGGAACGTGAGGCTGCACAGTACTGCAGTCGGGATTTCCTCCAACTTTACAGAGCGGTTTGGGCCTCAGTACACTGGCCTCAGAAACAGCTGTGTGGGTGGAGAGAGTGGCAGGGTACCTGTCCCGGCTTATTAGATAGTCATCTTATCTCCTTGCCAAATCCCTATGAGGTCACCAAGGGAAAACAGTCAAATAGACACGCATGCGTTTGACAACGGGGGCAATGGCTTCACCCTGCAACCGGGGCCTTTGATTCCTTGTTTTCAGGGTGGAGAGGGGATCTGTGCTAGGAGGAGTCAATGCTAGAAAGGCTGTTTGTACCCAAAGTTAGAGCCTTATTTGTTTTCTAGGCCCTCTAATTTTTTTTTGTTTGTTTATTGTGTATTTGAGAGTTTGTACCCGGGATTAAGGCAGTATTTCCCTTTCCTTGAACTGCCTTCCCAGAAATCCACTAATCTAATTAATTCATCTAACCCTTAACATTTATTGTCAACACAATTCGTCCATCCATTCGTCACCTACCCATTCATCCATAATCTACCTATTCATCCTACCAACCATCTATCATGTACTCATCTATCCTTCCATCCATCTACCAATCACCCACCCATTCATCATCTATCCATCCATTCCACCATTCATCTATTCACCATCTACCCATCCATCCATCATCCACCCATCCATTCCACCGACCATCCAGCCACTATCTACTCATCCATCCATTCATCCATCCATGTGGTTGGATCAATGGGTGTAGTTAAAAAGATGAGTAAGACAGTGTCCCAGAGCCCTGGGAGAAAGAGTAATGTAGCAATTATTATCGGTAGTCAGTGCTGCTAGGAGTACTCAGAGGAGGGCAAGACAAACCAAGCTTAGAAAGGTGAAAAGAGCACTCACATACACCATCTTCCTTCAAACGTTCCTCACAAATTAATTTCCTTCTTCCTATTATGGCCATGAACATGTCCGCCCTCTCTGTGGTGCAAAATTTTACAAAAGGGACTGAGTGGATGCCAGACACCCCAAAGCACCCCCAGATCCTCTTTTAATTCTGGAGTCTTCGTCCAAGCTCCTGGGAGGAGAAGTGAGCTTGAAGGCAGATGTTGCGACTAACAAATTGTGAGTTCTTCAATGCATCGTTTCTCCACTCTGGTCTCAACTGCATCATCTCCTTATTAAAATGATTCCCTGGGATGTCCCAAAGCATAGAGGACCATAAGGATTGTACTCACAAAATTCACACTGATTTTGTATCTAGGCTACATAACACATTCGTTTTAGGTTAAAAAGATTTTGTTTTGTTTTCAAAGTAGTGAGGCTGGATGGGTTTGCTCATACTTATAATATCAGCACTTTGGGAGGCTCAGGTGGGCAGATCACCTGAAGTCAGAAGTTCGAGACTGTCAGGTAAAGGATCCAGTCTCTTTCCTTCCCTTCCCCTTTCTCCCTTCACCCTACGCCCCCTCCTTATTGCTGTTGCTGCCAACATATCTAGACCTCTCCCCATTTTCTCCTGAATGTTAGGTAACCCTAGCTAGAATAGTGCAAGACTGTTAAGATTTGGCAAAAACAACTACGGGATGTGGTTTTTCTCAGAATGGATAGCTTGCCCACTCCCACAATCAACCCCCATCAAAACCCCCTAGACTGTAAGCTCCAGGCTGCCTCCTCTGCTTGTCAGGAGCAGCCCAGCAGGTCAGTAAACTGACTAGCTTGACTTTGGGTCTACTTGTCTTTCCTCTCAGCCAACCTTACAGAGACCAGCCTGGCCAATATGGTGAAACTTCATGTCTATTAAAAATACAAAAATTAGCCATGCATGGTGGTGCACACCTGTAGTCCCAGCTACTTGGGAGGCTGAGGCACAAGAACCGCTTGAAGCTGGGAGGTGGAGGTTGCAGTGAACCGAGACTGCACTCTCACTCCAGCCTGGGTGACAGAGGGAGACTCTGTCTCAAAAAAAAAAAAAAAAAAAGAGTAGCAGTGAGTTGTAAAAAGGATGCTCCAACAAGTTGCATCGTGTTTAGCCTGAGAATCTGAAAGTCTGAAATGTCTTGTTTCAAACTTCTGGGGATCTAAGCCCAGGGCGGGGTGACTGCCATTGTTCCTGTGATTCTCTGACTTGCCCTAATGCTCTGAACGTGAGAATGGCTCAAATAATTCAAAGGGCTGTGGGTGGCAAGGGCTCTGAATGGCTCTTTGGAATTCTCTGACTCAGATGAAATGATTCATATTTCACTGGTGAAGACACTTGTCCATCCCATGGCCCACACGTCATCCAGTTGTGAGTAATGGTGATGATCTGTCTCCAAGCATCATCCAGCTTCACATCTGCTCCAGATTTAGACTTGTTCTCTGAGACTTTGAGTAAGCTCTGTCTTTTTATAAGCAATTAAGAGCCCATTTTTGAGAGGCTATTCACAAAAGACAAAAGGGAAACAGCTTGAATGGAAAACCACTTGGCGATGAGGACCATGCTCCATTTGCACAGATGGAGGCAGGGATGAATCTAAAGGTGGGGCCGAATGGCAACGACAGACTCGAGACCAGGATGGCTCTCCGGAAGCCTGCCATTCCTGTGGCTGGCAACCAACCCTGGAAATCTACCAAAAGCAATGCAGGAAGGAGTGGCAAAGAAAAGAGCCGGGGTCTCTCCCCACTTCCAAGTTCCCTTAGATTGAATCATTTTGACAAATTCTTAACAAGTTTATTACCATTAGCCACGGGCCATTCTGGGAGCCTACTGGCCCAGATGTCACAAAAGGAGCTCTCTGTGTCTTTCAAGTGGTAAGTTCCTAACATGAACATTTGGAGTACGTGATTGTAGAAGTCCTGATTGTGTCAACTGGGCATGGTAGGTCACACCTGTATTCTCAGCAATTTGGGAGGCTGAGGCAGGAGGATTGCTCGAGCCTAGGAGTTTGAAACCAGCCTGGGCAATATGGTGAGACCCTATCTCTACAAATACAACTTAAAAAATTAAGTGCCTGGCCAGGCACAGTGGCTCATGCCTATAATCCCACCACTTTGGGAGGCTGAGGCGGGCAGATCACAAGGTCAAGAGATCGAGACCATCCTGGCCAACATGGTGAAATCCCGTCTCTACTAAAAAAATACAAAACTCAGCTCAGTGTGGTGGTGCATACCTGTAATCCCAGCTACTCAGGAGGCTGAGGCAGGAGAATTGCTTGAACCCAGGAAGCGGAGGTTGCAGTGAGCCAAGATTACACCACTGCCCTCCAGTCTGGAGCCTGGTGACAGAGCAAGACTCTGTCTCAAAAAAAAAAAAAAAAAAAAAAAAAAAAAAAAAATTAAGTGCCTGTAGTTCCAACTACTTGGGAGGCTGAGGGGAGAGGATCACTTGAGCCCAGGAGGTCGAGGCTGCGGTGAGCCATGATTGTACCACTGTACTTCACCATAGTGACAGAGTGAGACTCTGTCTCAAAAAGCAAAAAAATATTAAAAACAAAAATCCCCACAAAACTAATCTATTGAATAGAGAAAATATGAGACTTCAGGGAGTTTTTGTGAAGATTAAATCAGGGGTTAGCAAAATAACTACCTGAGGACCAAAATCTGATATGACCTGTTTTTGTAGGTCCAGCAGATAAGAATGGTTTCCGTATTTTTACAGGGTTGTAACAAAAACGAAAACTATACTTACAAACAATGCGAAGAGTCAAATGCAACAGACTGATGTATAACAGGCATCTGCTAAGCCTAAAATTTATTATCTGGTTCTTAACAGAGGGAGTTTGCAGACCTCTGGATTAAAGGAAGAAAGAAACTTGAAAATAACGGGCACACTGAGCTTAACACATAGGAAACACTTAGAAAAGGTGGAATTTCAGGCTGGGCATGGTGGCTCACGCTTGTAATCCTAACACTTTGGGAGGCCGAGGCAGATGGACTGCCTGAGCTCAGGAGTTCGAGACCAGCCTGGGCAACAGGATGAAACCCAGTCTCTACTAAAATACAAAAAATTAGACGGGCATGGCGGCATGTGTCTGTAATCCCAGCTACTTGGGAGGCTGAGGCAGGAGAATCACTTGAACCCAGGAGGCGGAGGTTGCAGTGAGCTGAGATCACACCACTGCACTCCAGCCTGGGTGACAGAGTGAAACTCTGTCTCTAAAAAAATAAAAATTAAAAAAAAGGAAAAAGAAAAGGTGGAATTTCACTCCAAAAAAGAGAAATTTTCTGGGGATGATTTAGTCAGAAAACAATAAATGGAAATTTGGCACATGGGTAAAACATGTGAGATTCCTAGAAGATGTAAATATTACTTTCTGACCTTTTCCCCATGTTAGTTGGCTTGGGCAACTGGGGACTAAGCAACAGGCATTTATCTCCTCCCAGTTCTGGAGGATGGAAGTCTGAGATCGAGGCGTTGGTAGGGTTGGCTCATCTTGAGGTTTCACTCCCGAGGCTGCCTTCTCCCTGTGTCCTCACCTGGTCTTTCCTCCATCTGATGTCCCATTATGTGTCTAGATCTCACATTTTTATAAGGGTACTTGTCAGATTGGATTAGGTTCCTCCCTGATGGCCTCATTTTAACTTACCTCTTTAAACGCCCTATCTCCAAGTAGTCACATTCTGAGGCACTGGGGCTGAGGGTTTCAACATATTAATTTGTGGGGGAAAGAATTCAGCCCAAAACACTCTCCTTAAATATTAACATTTACCAATGCTAATTCTTTTATTTTTTTAAAAAAGTAACTCTTAGTAAGAGGTGCTATAATTGTGTAAAATTGGAAAAGGCTAGTCAGGTTCTAGAGTACTTTTAAATAGCAGGCATCTTGGCCGGGCATGGTAGTTCATGCCTGTAATTCTGGCACTTTGGGAGGCTGAGGCAGGTGGATCACTTGAGGTCAGGAGTTTGAGACCAGCCTGGCCAACATGGTGAAACCCCTACCTCTACGAAAAATGCAAATATTAGTTGGGCATGGTGACATATGCCTGTAGTCCCAGGTACTCAGGAGGCTGAGGCATAAGAATCGCTTTAACCCAGGAGGTGGAGGTTGCAGTGAGCCAAGATTGCACCACTGTATTCTAGCCTGGGTGACAGAGGGAGACTTTTAGTCTCAAAACAAAAGCAAAAACAAAAACAAAGAACAAATAAATGGCAGGCAGCCTTACCTTCCCTGAGGTGGGAGAAATATTAACAGCAACCCAAGTAGCCCTGTTCTCCCACATTTCCCAGCCTCTTGCTTGTAGGCAAGGCAGTATGACCAGTTCCAGCCAATGGGTTATGGGAGAAGTGATGAGCCCCCTTAAAGAGCACTTAAGGGCTGAGTGTGGTGGCTCACGCCTGTAATCCCAATACTTTGGGAGGTCGAGGCGGGTGGATCACGAGGTCAAGAGATCAAGAGCATCCTGGTCAACATGGTGAAACCCCATCTCTATTAAAAATACAAAAAATTAGCTGGGCATGGTGGCGCATGCCTGTAATCCCAGCTACTCAGGAGGCTAAGGCAGGAGAATTGCCTGAACCCAGGAGGCGGAGGTTGCAGTGAGCCGAGATTGCACCATTGCACTCCAGTCTGGGTAACAAGAGCGAAACTCCATCTCAAAAAACAAAACAAAAAAAAGTAGCACTTAAGGGCTGGTGAAAAACTCTGTAGCTATGCCCCCCTGTGCTGGAGCAGCCAAAGACATTCCATTTCGAGTGGACAGAGCCACAAACTGGATGTAGCCTGGATCCCTGAGTCACCACATGGAACACAGCCATTTTGAAGTCAGCCCAGCCTCATAAAAATATTGTAAGAAATAAGCCTGTATTGGGTAAGTCACAGAGATTTGGAGTTTAATTTGTGATCACAGCAAAGCCAAATCGGTCTAGCTCACTGGTTGCCAGAGGAGGTGAGCACTGAACACTGATGAAGAAGTCATGCAAGGCATTCTTGCTCAGACCTGCCAAGAATGTCACTGCCCTACTTTCGGCACGAAGCCTTGTTCCCAGTATAGGCTTGCAATGTGCCCTTTCCAGCTGGCTATGGTAACAGGACTAGAAAGAACACATTTGAAAAAAATTATAAAGTTTAAATGTAAACCAAAGCCTTTGCTTTCAGAATAGCCAATGGCCCATCTTCCAAGTAGGAGATACAAATAGCTTGGTCCCTGTAGTCAGATCCATTAATTTCTTTCACCTGTAAATGATACAGCTTAACTCCAATTGATCCTTGAGTTTGCTCCACATAAAGCTATTCTATGCTTACAGAATTGGTTGCCCCCAAATGCTTCATTATCGGAACACCACCAGCTCAGATGTGGATACCTGTGGAGGGGGACTGCAAAGCCTGAAATGTCCCTCACCTTCTCTTCCAAAGCCTCCTCAGCACTCTCCCCCCATTCTCAGTCCCTTAGTGCCCACAGACATCAACTCCTAGAGATAACTGTGTGTCACAAACACATGTCCACAGAGAAGAAGTACAAATATATACCCCATTTGTCTTTGGAACCAGATGTCTGGAAAGCTCCCTTGACACAAATAATATATTCATTTACTACTCAGGAAATACACTCCCTTCATTGAGAAGTGATGACATGAAATGGAACCAACTCCCAGTACTGCTCTGAATTATTCCTACTGTGC
The DNA here is from genome assembly GCF_049354715.1 of Callithrix jacchus. NCBI lineage: Eukaryota > Metazoa > Chordata > Mammalia > Primates > Cebidae > Callithrix > Callithrix jacchus. Next base: position 38,150,019 of record NC_133522.1, on the reverse strand, counting down.
CTATAGCACACAGAAGACCCTACAAAGAAAACAAATCCCATAACCAACAGCCTTCCAGACTCCCCCTAAAAGATAGCAGTTTGGCATTCTTTCTGAATTTACTTCAATTTATGATATGGCTCTATAGGAAATGTTTTATTGATTTAATCTAGTAAAACCCAACAGCCTAATAGCTGAAGTAGATAACAAGGCTATCGAGGGGTTTGCTGCTTACTTGGGAAGTCGACTGAGAAAGACCAAGTTCCCAAAGAAAGCTGTCTTTCTCCAGCTTCAAGAGTGGGTGGGACAAAGAGCATAAGGCTCAGGAAGCTGCACAGTTTTGAAAAAGACTTAAAAATATGCCAGACACAGTGGCTCACACCTGTAATCCCAGCACTTTGGGAGGCTGAGGTGGGTGGATCACCTGAGATCAGGAGTTTGAGACCAGGCTGACCAACATGAAGAAACTCCATCTCTACTAAAAATACAGAAATTAGCCAGGTGTGGTGGCAGGCGCCTGTAATCCCAGCTACTCCGGAGGCTGAGGCAGGAGAATTGCTTGAACCCAGGAGGCAGAGGTTGCAGTGAACCAAGATCTCGCCACTGCACCTCAGCCTGGGCAAGAGAGTGAGACTAAGTCTAAAAAAACAAATGCAAGACCTGGTCCTTGCGGGAACTTCAAAAACACCTGTTGCAGTGGCAACTCAATCTGCTGCTGACGTCCCCCTCTGACCATGGCAGCCACTCTCTGCTTTCTCTGTGTTCTTTGAGGAAGAAACTCTGCTCCAGATCAGCTCTAATGCCAGCTCATTTGGAGACTCTGGGGTGTCCTTAAGCCACCTGGGGCCCCAGTTTTCCCTTCTTCAAAAAGGCTGGGGCTGAGCCAGAGAATCTCAGGTCCCTTTCTATTCTAAAATGTGATTCTTAAAAGAAAACACTGTCATCAAAACTAGATACTTGTTCTTTTCCCCTGGAATCCAACTACTGAGAACACCGTGCAGTGAACAGTGAGCCTCTCCACTTTCTAGCTATGGGACCCACTAAGGCTTTGTCCCCTCACTGTCCAGGAGGAAACAAGGGTTAAAGCCAGGTGTATATATGAAAAATGTTTTGTGAATCCTTATGAATGAAGCAGTAACTGGGACAATCTCAAGAGATCATCCAGACCCCAGCCTCCCATTCCATCTCGTCATCCCTCTTCCCCTATCCATGACCGAGGCCTACTACAAGGACAAAATCTAGAAGTGAAGTTCATAACTGTCATCCTCTGTGTGCCGTTTTCAGAGTCTCCACGGAAGATCTTAATCCGCCCAAATGAAAAAGGCTGATTCATCTTAATTGCCACCTGTAGTATGTATGTCAGATAGAATTTCGTAGGCACACCTGTTGCAGGTAAAATAAGGAAGGGATACTGGCCCAGAAAATGCCCCCAAATGCCCCATAATGCCATTCCTGCTTGTTTCCAGTCAGATGCTAGGTCAAGAGCTTTACATAAGGTCAGGTGCAGTGGCTCATGCCTATAATCTCAGCACTTTGGGAGGCCAAGGCAGGCAGATCGCTTGAGCCCAGGAGTTTGAGACCAGCCTGAGCAACATGGCGAAACCCTGTTTCCACAAACTACAAAGAAAATTAGCTAGGCATTGTGGTGTGCAACTGTAGTCCCAACTACTTGGGAGGCTGAGATCAAGGATCACTTGAATCTGGAGAGGCTGAGGCTGCAGTGAACAGGGATCGGTCATTGCACTCCAGCCTGGGTGACAGAGCAAAAAGAACTCCACATAAAAGATGGTACCTGTACTATTATTCACAATGTACTTAGATGTTTTAAGATTTATCAGGAAATAAAGCAACAGTCATAGTGAGGGAAAAGTGTATTTCACAGTCATTACAAAAGTACATATATCTACTAATGGTGACATAAATATAGTCCTTACTTATGACCAAATCATACAATTAAAATGGACTTTTCCTCCTGGACATCACATGACGACAGTCCCGTCAATTTCCATCAGTAACTACAAGGTGACCGGAATCACAGGCACAGACTGAGGAAGGCAGTCACGGTCGGACAGACAACACGCTTCGGACTTACCAAAAACGGAGTCAGATTTTCCATATAAATATAATAAAATCATAAAGAATCTAGCATTTCTCCTTTCACTCAGTTTCATAGATTTGTCAGGTGCTCACACACACACAAAATACAGTGGATCCCTTTCCTCACTCCCCCTCACCTCTCACTGGGTTTAGAATAAACCTGAGTTCAGAGTCCAGGTGACCAATGGCAATGCGGTCATTAGCGGAACAACTGCAGCTGTTCTTGAAGCATGCCGGGAATGAGAAGCACGTTTTCCACCAGCTAATGGCAAGGCGGAAGCACTCCTGTTTCTTGAGGAAAGTATAATGTGAGGAAAAGGCATCAGGGGCTCCAGAAAGTTCCCAATGCACCAGTGCATGCCCTGCGAACTTGCAGAGTAGAGTGGCTGGAAACCGTCATTAGAAAAGGTACACTTCATGTCAAATGGAGAGACGGTCTTATATTATTCTTTTCTTCTCCCTGCTTAAAAAGCTCTATTTTCTTTTTCTGGAGACAGGGTCTCACTTTGCCACGCAGGCTGGAGTGCAGTAGCATGATCTTGGCTCACTGCGGCCTCGACCTCCTGGGTTCAAGGGATCATCCCACTTCAGCGCCCTCAAGTAGCTGGAACTACAGGCATGTGCCACCACACCAGCTAATTTATTTATTTTATTTTTTGTAGAGACAGGCCTTTGCCATGTTGCCCAGGCTGGTCTCGAACTCCTGAGCTTTGGGATCCCAAAGTGCTAGGATTACAGGTGTGAGCCAGCACGCCTGGCCTAAAAGCTCTATTTTCAATGGTAAGTTCTGGAACCCAGTCTGAAGCTACACAAAAAACACCACCAATAGCTAAGGGGTCTGACCTCATCCTAGAATGCCCTAACACTAGGGTGATCCCTTAGGGAGGAAAGAGGCAGCTCCAGGTCTTGCCAAGGTTGGCCAAATATCCATTCTCTCCTGCTCCATCAGAGATGGGGGGACTAAGGGACGTCCCCACTGGTGAATGAGAGAATGTTTCTGAACTACCTCTCTACCCTCTGGCAAGGCTGCCTGCCAGGGACACAAAGACTGGCTTTGCAATTCTAGATTTGTTTTGGGATCCATGGACTGAGATGACCACCTAAGGTGGCCACAGAGGTGGTCTCTGATCACACCTGCACAGGTCAAAAGTTGAAGACTCCAGGCCTTTCTGTAACCAGTCTCCTACATTAACCCCTATCCAACCTGTGCTGATTCTTCTTTTCTGATTCTGCTCACAACCGAGCGCACCCTGCCAAGTGCCAGCTGGACACAGTCAGACAGCACGGGGCCCCACAAAACGCACACATGGGGGGCACAGACACAACACTGGAGACGCATCTTTGGTTCGATCCTTGGAGAAAGGTGTGAACACACAACGTGGATTGAGCCCTGTTTGAGGAGCTCAGCTTTCCCCGAAGAAGAAACTGTCCTGTATCTGAACAGGTTCTTTGCCAGGCAAGCCGGCTCCCTGCTTCCAGCAAACTCGCTGAGTTCTGAGCCACACTTGTTCTCTGGGCAGCTTGAAATCCACACCGCACAGAGGTCATGCTGCCTTCTTGCCATCCGAATTATGCTCTGAATTATCACAATTATCTTTTCTCTCTTTCGACAGAACCAGCCATAACCGTGTTCTATGCCTTCCAGAAGGATCAGGGCTATGCCTTAACAACAGGATGAATGCAGGACCACGGAGATGGTGCCCTGCCCATGGGCCATGCCACTAAGCACATCACGACAGACAGCTCTTTTGCCCTCCACACTGAACCTTCTAGTGAAAACATGAGTTTGGTGGAATTGCTTCTCATCTCTCCATCCAAGTTTTTATGTTATTTCAATTTACCAACATCATATTAAAAAAAAAATCTCTTTGGAAAAGGTAATTCAATCATTAACATGTTTCAACCAAAAAAAAAGAATCTATCAAAATCTTGCTTGGGAAATGAGTGTCTCCTTCAGTCTTTCTCTTCTGTCGAGGTCCCCAATGTTTGATCTTTGTCCGAAGCTCCTCCCCATCTTCCTCTGAGTATCCTGGGCCTGCCCCCAGCTCCTGCTGGCCTTCAGGGAATCCCTGCTATGAAAGGCAGGGCTGCTGTACTCCGCAGAGGAAACTCGGCCTGGATGAATGACTGTGATGTTGTTCTCTCCCTGTGACTGTGGCCGACTGCTGTGAGAGGCACACAGGTAGCACAGTGTGAAGAAAGATCTGGTAACAGTCCATTATCTGAGTGCCCCAGAAGGCTGATGCCCCATTTTTCCCCCAAGCCCAGAAGTGGGAACTAGAAGGGGTTGGTGAGTGGTTGGGAGGAAGGAAGATCTGAAGGACTGGAATTGGCTGCCCCTGGAGCCAACCCTCCTGGTGATTCCAGCATCTCTGGGGGTCCCTAAGCAAGGTTGGGTGGTGCAGGCCTTGGGTCTGTGGATTCAGCTACAGGTGGGATGCTGTGTGGCAGGAACCAACGGGTCACTAAGGATGCTCCATGCGAAGACTTGGAATGTCACACCCTGACAGATGTGTGGAGCTCTGTTCCGTTGCTGTTTTCTACAATACCCCAAATCCCGCTGGCCCAAGTTAGCACTGGGTCTTGACCCCATCGGCCATGTCGAAGGCAAGGTTCACGGAGGCTAGGGGCTGCAGCGGGGGCAGGCTGGCCTCCAGGGGCCTATCCATGGATGGCTGCAGGCTCTGATGTCGCTTCCTCAGCATCTGTCCGATGCCCATCATGGGGAACCGGCCTCGGCTTTTCACACAATTCGGGCTCCCCAGAGGCTGCACGGGGCCACTGCTGGGAACCGGAGGTGGGGAACACAGGCCCTCCTCTTTAGGGGGGCTGTTCTTATCTTCATGAGCAAAAGAGACCACAGTGGGATGCAAAGGAGTGTGGAGAGGTGACATGCCTCCAGACGGCAGACCCGGGGACAGTGTCCTCTCGCTGGAATTCCTGCGAGCCAGGCTCACCGGGGAGCTCAGAATCCTGTAGTGATGAGAGGGAGACAGCATTTCTATGTGGTCGTCGCGATCGACAGACTCGAAGGAGCGCACCATCTCCAGCATCAGGGGTTCTTCCTTGTGGGAGATGCCGGTGCTTCCAGGCCCTGGCTGATGGGGCTCTGGTTTCTTCACAATCCTCGGGGTCCTGGGCGGCGGGACGGGGATGAACTCCATGGAAGAAGAAGCCACACAGTTGGAATCAGAGGCTTTGCGGAAAATATTGCGGCAGCCGAAGGAATCTGCACACCAAGAAAGTGCAAAAAAATCATCAGGACGCCTGGACAGTGCTCACAGCCCTTCTCCCGCCTGCTCTGACATCCAGCTTGACAGAGACAGTTCCCTGCCAAGGTCAGAAGAAAGCAACCAACAAACGGCCTTGGCAACTTTGCAAGATGTCACCAGCAGTGTGTCACTTCCCCCACAGAGGCTGGGCAGTCTTTCTAGGATGGAGGGACAGGGGTCTGGTGACAGGAGGATTCCAGTTTGCCTCGTGGCTCTCGCCCAACATCCTCCCTGCTTTGGGTTGCTTAAAATTCTGGACTCTAGGCAGCGGTGGCTCACGCCCGTAATTCCAGCACTTTGGGAGGTCAAGGTGGGAGGACTGCTTGAGCCCAGTAGTTCAAGACCAGCCTGGACAATATGGCAAGACCCAGTCTCTAAAAAATTTTTAAAACATTAGGGCTTGTGCAGTGGCTCACGCCTGTAATCCCAGCACTTTGGGAGGACGAGACTGGAGGATCACAAGGTCAAGAGATTGAGACCAGCCTGGCCAACACAGTGAAACGCTGTATCTACTAAAAATATGAATATTAGCTGGGTGTAGTGGCGCCCACCTGTAGTCCCAGCTACTTGGGAGGATGAGGCAAGAGAATCGCTTGAATGTGGGAGGCGGAGGTTACAGTGAGCCAAGATTGTCCCACTGCACTCCAGTCTGGGCCACAGAGCAAGACTCCATCTCAAAAAAAATATTATCCACTTGAGCCTGGGAAGTGGAGGTTGCAGTGAGCTGCGATGGCTCTGCTGCACTCCAGACTGAGTGACAGAGTGAGACTCTGTCTCAAAAAAAAAAGAAAAAAAAATCTGGACCTTGCCAAAGGATCTTGGAATAAAAAAGGTACATGTACTCAACGGCACATCCATAAAACTCCCAGAAGCACATCAAGCTCCCCTGACTGAACTCCTGCCAATCTGGTCCTCGGACAGCCCACACTGGAACGAGTGCTTCCCTCGTGACTTTTAAATTTTTATTTATTGTGGTAAAAAACACGTAACAGAAATGTTATCGTCTTAACCATTTTCAAGCGTGCAGCTCGGCAGTGATAAGTATATTCATACTGTTGTGGAGTCAGTCTCCAGAACTGTCTTCCTGTTGCAAATCTAACACCCTATATATAGCCCCACTCTCTGAAACCCCCGGCAACCACCATTTTACTGCCTGCCTCTATGAATCCAACCACTCTAGGGACCTCATACAAGTAGAATCACACAGTATCTGCTTTTTGTGACTGGCGTAATTCACTTAGCATAATGTCCTCCAGGTTCATCTGTGTTGAAGCATATGTCAGGATTTCCTTCCCTTTTAAGGCTCTCTCATCACTTTTAATCTGGGTGGAGCCTCACCCAATTCTGAACGGGGGTAGAACAGCATCCTCCATATAGTTAAGGCAACCTGCCAGATCCCCGCAGTTTCTGTCTCCGGTTGGCATAGACTAGAATCCAGGTTTGCAAACTGGGCCAGAAAAGAAAGGGGAAACCCCCTACGGATTTAGAGATGAGGGCAATAAAGCCAAGTTCATGCGGAATGAGCTCTGGCTTAGCTTCTTTCTTCTCCCATAACGTTTTATAGGCTCTGTGGCAGCCCAGCTGCAGAAGCAAGCTGCTGCCCGCTGGGATCGATTTTGGGAGCAGTTGAGGGCACTGGGAAGCCTCCCTGCCTTGCGTCAATAAACACGTAGGCGCCAAAATGAAATAGGCGCCAGAGATGCATCAGTGGAAAAGAGTACAACTTCATTAATGGCCAAGGTCTCCAATGCTCCAGCTGCCACGTGGACACTGCTGCCCCCGCCCTGATCCGCTGTGCTCTGCTCCAAGGAAAGCAGGTTGCTTTGGGCCATGTGGGGACAGTGGCCTCTCTCTGGGAGCAGCACGGGAGGTAGGAGGACAGGAGCCGGGTTCAAGTCCCATGCAGGGACTAACTGCCCACTACGCCTGAGTGTATCTCAGACAGCCACAGCCCTCTCTGAACCTACTTCTTCATGTTTAAGGAGACTGAACTCTAGGATGTGTCTCATCCCCCCTCAGTAATAAGAACCTCTCCTCTACCTCATGGCTCGGCTTCAGGATGCTCCCAGCTCCTGTGTGCCCTCTCGGCATTTCTACCATGTTAAGCCTGTGTCCAGTAAGGTCTCCTTTTTGCGTCTTTCAGCTCTCGTGGGAGAGAAACTCATTTGTCAGTTCTCTGTGATGAGCTGCGTCTGACTCAGGTGGGGAAGCTTATATATGCATCAATCTCATCCACAGCTCTGACAGGTAGGAGCCCTTACAAGTAACTAAGAGAGCCAGCAAAGATCCTCAGCAGTGAAGGATCTTGGACTTCTGCAGGCTGTAGAGCTGGGATTTGAACTCAGGTCTGAGCATGCTACTTCCACCCCAGATTCAATCACATTGCAGTGCTTCACAGGGTCCTCTTTTCTAGGGAAGACGCCAAATACTATCAGGGAGATACCCGGTCTCTGCTCCTGCACCTCATCTCTACTCCCACCATTCTTCGTCTCTGCCCCTATAGTAACACATACCCTGATCTCTGTTCCTGCGATCCTGTGCCTCCCAACCTCTGTTCTGACGATATTATCCACCCCGATTTCTGTCTCCATAATACCACGTACCCCGTCTCTGTTTTCTCAAATCCTTCCTGCACAGGTGGCTAATGCCACACAGCTGGGTCCCAGACTGTGCTCAGGCAACCTCAGGTCCATGAATCCTGCTTTTCTGGGGCCACGGGAATCGTCTGTGCTCTAGGGCTCATACTGCCCTCCCCTGTGAAGGGTACACAGCAGACACACAGCCCAACAGGAGTGGCCTGAGAGAGTCCCCAGAGCTGACCCACCTTTGTCAGGGAAGCTGGCCTTGGAGGCCTTCCGGTCCTTCAGCAGGGCTTTGGTGTTGTGAAGCTGTGTCATGAGCGAGGCTGAGGGCTGCTTGTGTGAGGGCAGGTTCTTGTCCAGCTTCTTGGAGAATGGTCGATGAAGAAAATCCCCTCTTTTTTCTTGCTCTTTGGGCTTCTTATCCTGCAAATTGGAAGCAAACATATGCATTTAGACATGCACTGGAAGATACAATGAGATTCTCTTTGAAAAGTCATCCAAACTGATTAGAGAAACTCCAGCTTTTCAATCCTCTATGCTGTCAACTGTGCGTTGAATGAGGGAGGAGCTGTGGCCCAGCCGATGCTCCAGGAAATCCATCTCCCTCTACCTGGGTAGCGAGTGGCCTTCAATTGACCCTAGCTCCCTTGTACTGTCCTCTTTCAAGGCTTTCCAGCAAGGGCAAGGCATTCCTAGGAGGTCAATTATTCTGGAACAAGCCCAATGAACGAAGGTGAAGCAGAGCAGGACTTCTGGGAACCTACTGTGTGCATTCAAAGTGGAGCCCAAAGATCGTGCCTCCAGTAATGGTTTTGCAAAGATGACTGGAAACATAGCTACTTCCACCTTCATGTCAGGTTCTATTTGGGGCATTCAAGCCAAGGAGGTGCCAACACAACACGGACAACAAATCCAGAGAGCCCCAAGTGGTCCAGATGGGCTTCTGGCCCTTTGTCCCCTAATCACGTGAGCACTCACTTGGGTACTTAGGACCCATGTGTAAGCAGCCTTCTTTGTGTGTGTGAGACAGAGTCTTGTGCTGTCACCCAGAATGGGATGCAGTGGTGTCATCATATCTCACTGCAACCTCGAGTTCCTGGGCTCGGGTGATCCTCCCACCTCAGCCTCCTGAGTAACTGGGACCACAGGTGTGCACCACCATGCCCAACTATTTTTTTAAAAAGATTTCTTGCCGAGTGCAGTGGCTCATACCTGTAATCCCAGCACTTTGGGAGGCTGAGGCGGATGGATCACCTGAGGTTGGGAATTCAAGACCAGCCTGACCAACATGGAGAAACTCTGTCTCTACTAAAAATACAAAATTAGCCAGGCATGGTGGCACATGCCTGTAATCCCAGCTACTTGGGAAGCTGAGGCAGGGGAATCACTTGAACCCAGGAGGCAGACGTTGCAGTGAACCAAGATCATGCCATTGTACTCCAGCCTGGGCAACAAGAACGAAACTCTGTCTCAAAAAGAAAAAAAAAAAAAAAAAAAGATTTCTTGTAGAGAAATCATGCCTCTGGTTCGAACTCATGCCTCATGAGTTCTGGTTTCGAACTCATGTCTCAAGCAACCCTCCTGTCTCAGCTTCCCAAAGTACTGGGATTACAGATGTGAGCCAAAACGTTTGGCAGTGGCCATTGTTTCGGCATAAATCTTGCCTTTTGTTGTACTAGATTATAATCCAGCTGATGAGAATGAATTTGACTGTTTTATATATCTTCAAGCCCACAGCCTATGGCATAAAGCTAGATGCTTAGAGAAAGCTTAATAAATAGTTATTGAAGTGCTTTTTAAAAGGGCTGGTAGAAAATGAACTGAATTAAAATTAATTCAGTTCAAGCTTCTGGGAAGGGTGATGTCACTAAGAAATTCTTTTCCAGCCCGAAAGCCTGTGTTTGGTGTTTACTGTTAAAGCAACTGCACCTCTGACCTCGCTGTGGGTGAGGAGGAAAAAAAGACTTTTCTTTTTCACATTTCTGCCCTCAACTTTAAGAGCATTTGCAAACCAAGAGAGCTCATCTATTTTTCATTCATGTTGAGAAGCTTCTCAAGGAAACATCTCTTTGCAGTTTTAGAGCCCTTTCTAATATGGCTGTTCAAAGTCTTTGCAGGTTAAAGTTCATGATGTCCAGTGTTTGCGTGGGAAAGAAGACAGCTGTGAGAAGTGGGGACGCTGAGCCGTTTCACAAGTGTCCGTGGGAGGGGCTACAGCTCCCTGGGGGTCTGGCCTGTAGCCGATGTGGCTCCTCCCCAACAAAGGAGAGGCGAAGCTTCCTCAGACTCCCTGCTCAGCATCTTCACAGCTGCCACCAGCTTTTTTTGAAAACACACAGGGTGCTAGATGATGCCCTGAGGGCATGACCCCCCACAAGGCAAATTCCGCTACCTCCTTTCCACGGGAAGAAACAGCCTGCAGTGCTTACGTAATCCACCTATGAGCCTGTGGAAACTTGGATTTTCATGGCCCTGAAGTCAATGTTGTCAATCCTTGACTGGACACCACACTCTCAGAGCCTGGGGCAGGGTCAGGCAATTCCAGGGGTAAAAAGGCCCAGAGGCAGGACCGTGCCACTGTCCTAAGCTCCCCCAGTGGGATCCAAATGTTCCAGAGAAAGGCACGTGCTCCAGGGTGTGATCTGGAATGCCATGAAGGGGACCGTGTGCTCCAGGTCACCTCGGTTGAAGCCAGCAAAGGACAATCATCATTTTCCACAGCTTCCCTCTCCCTTTGTGTCCATGACACACCAACAGGCCACCTTCTCTAAGGCAAAGGAGAACAAGCTTTCACACACACGCTCCCACACCCAGAGACACACACCCATCCAGCATCAAAGGCAACATTACCGGCTTTCCTGAAAAATCTGGCAGAATCTCCTTTTGCTTGGTTCCCTCTTTCTCTATTTTTATGCAAAAGTCACCAGCTCTACCTGCTGACACTTTCTACAGGAAAAAGTAGTCAAATGCACCTTTGTCATACATTTCCAAATGGTATCTGGTAGAAAGGACAACACTGCCGTCTTCCGTGTGAAGATTGCTTTTTAAATCGATCAGCAAATGCTTTTTCAGGCTGCTCTGTGGTCCCCAAGTCTTGAGAGCTGCTGGTGGCTGCCTAGGTTTGCTTTCATTCCTTTTGCGCGCGTGCGCGCGCGCGTGTGTGTGTGTGTGTGTGTGTGTGTGTGTGTGTATGTCTGTGTGTCTGTGTGTTTTGAGATGGAGTCTTGCTTTGTCGCCCAGGCTGGAGTGCAGTGGCGTGATCTCAGCTCACTGCAACCTCTGCCTCTGGGTTCAAGCGAGTCTCCTGCCTCAGCTTCCTGAGTAGCTGGGATTACAGACATGCCCCACTATGCCCAGCTAATTTTTGTATTTTTAGTAGAGACAGGGTTTCACCATGTTTGTCAGGCTGGTCTTGAACTCCTGACTTCGCGATCTGCCTGCCTCGGCCTCCCAGAGTGCTGGGATTCCAGGCATGAGCCACTGCTCCCGGTCCGTTTTCATTCCTTTCTAACCCTCCTTGGGTTCTCAAAAGCTTAACGATCAGGATGAAAACTTCTTGGGACTAGTATCACTACCCAGATAGAGTCCATGGACACCCAGTGGTGTCCATGCGTGGGAGTTTGGTGTGGAAAGAGAACAAGGTTGGCCTGAAAGACCAAATTTCCCGTCGCTGACAAGGCGGGTATTTGGCAATGAGCAGAGAGCTGCAATGGAGGCTGAAAAGAGGGAAAATGCACCCCCAGACAGAAAGTTCCAGGAAACCCTGCTAAGGCCACCCTTGTTAAACTTTATCCCAAGATCTATACCCTGGTATGTCCCCAAGAACCCTCAGAACATCCTTCTTCGGCAGAAAGTCAGGGACTTCATAGTAACCAGTTTCTAAGGGGAAATCAAGAATTTACCCTTAGCTGCTGCCTACTGGGGAGAACCTCAGAGTCACTCCAAGCAGAAGGGTCAACAGCCCAGAGAAAGCAAGCTTATTTACAACCAGCCAATCTCCCTGCCCTCCAAGCACATGTCACCAAACGCAACCTATCACCCAAATTAGACTTTTTCATTTGCATGGCCTATTTCTCCAAAAGAAATTTCCTAGGGAGCAGGATGCTAAATTGCCTTACATAACGGAAACGGTTCTTCAGCGGGACTAATCACATCCCCCTTCCACAAGCAAGCTCTGCACACAGCAAGGCTGCCGCCTGCAGAGATGCCTGGCTTCCCTCTGATGCTCCAGCACCCACGTGGACTTGAGGGTGGGCAATGGGATTCAAGCTCTCCGTTCGAAGTCCATCCTCTTGCACCTTCATGGCACAGTTCCAAATCCCCAGAGGCAGATCAGAGAAAAGGCCACATGAGGCCCCAGAGGCAAGCTGTACACTAAACAGCTTCTTGTTCTCTATCAACTGTTTCCACCGACTGCAGATGTGCATGGATATTTACAAAGTGAGACATTTTGAAAACACGGCCCCATGAACAATTGTTTACCCAAGACCCTTAATAGTGTGTATTGTCCTGTGGAAGAGATGGAGATGCCACAGGAGGGGGAAACCCATCCTCAGCCTCTGAGGGCTGAGCTCCAGAGAGCTGGTCCTCTTCGGAGTCTTCCCTGTTGGCTGTGCAAGTGGGGTGTAATGGCCACTGAAGAATGACCACAGGCTTCTGTGTTCCAAAGACCCACAGGGCCCCCTTCTTTCCCAGCTTGGCTGCCATAGGTGCTGCACCTGAGAATCCCAGCCGTGGTCATAGCTTGGCAGTCCGGAAGCCTGTAATCCGTTCCTTGCTCTCTCCGTAACGTGGGAGAGCATGTTGCAGTTGGGTGACCTTGGACAATTCACTTCTCCTCGAGGGAGGTGTTTCCCCATATATAACCAAAAGTGTGGATCCTTCCCAGCTCTGGGAGGATAATAATGACCGCAGATCACACCTGTTTCATTGCCTGAACAGCAAATGCAAGCATTTAACAGGGACCAACTCTTGCTTCGAATCCTCATCACCCCAGGCCAGAGGATGGATGGCTGCCTGAGAAATCTGCCTCTTCCCGCACGTGGCAGAGGAACCCTGGGAGCTGAAGCAAGATTTCTTTGAGTAACTCTATCAAGTCCAGCTGCACATGGGCTTTCCTTCCCTCTGATGATTAGTAAGCCTCTCTGAGCTGTTTGGTATGTCAGAACCAAGTGCTAACTGCTACCACCTGGGATGGCCCAGGGCCCAGATGTCATGGCTAGTTGGCTTTAGTTCCTTGTTGCCCATCACATAAGGGGAAAACTGATTTTGCTGCAGAAGAACCTACAACTGAATTGATAATAACAAGACTTTGGGCCAGGCACAGTGGCTCCCCCCTGGAATCCCAGCACTTTAGGAGGCCAAGGCAGGCAGATCACTTGAGGTCAAGAGTTTGAGACCAGCCTGGCCAATATGGCGAAACCCCGTCTCTACTAAAAATACAACAATTAGCTGGGGCATAGTGGCATGTGCCTGTGGTCCCAGCTACTCAGGAGATTGAGACAGGAGAATCGCTCGAACTCGAAAAGCTGTGGTTACAGTGAGCCAAGATCACACCACTGCACTCCAGCCTGGACGATAGAGTGAGACTCCATCTCAAAAAAAAAAAAAAAAGAGGGCTTCATTCATAAATTAGGCCATCGAGCCAGGAAGCTCTAGATAGTTGCAAACCCCATTTCTCACACTGGTGGAAACAGAAATGCATAGCAGAGTGTATAGTTGTAGCAACACAATAAAGACAATAAAAAACAGTCACCTCCACATAGCGAGAACCAATGTGCTCTGAAGGGATTCTGATAAACCCACTCACAACAGGATTCTTCAGGTTTTAATTCTGGATAAGGATAGGGCTGGCAGAGCCTGCTGCCCTGGGCAGAGACTGACCAACCCTTAGAATCATATATGATGGGTAATTTCATACACCAACTTGGCTAGGCAAGTTGCCTGGTCAAACACCAATCTAGATGATTCTGTGAATGTGTTTTTAAAGATGTGATTAACAGACCAGGATCAGTGGCTCACGCCTGTAATCCCAGCACTTTGGGACACCGAGGTGGGTGGATGGCCTGTGGTCAGGAGTTCAAGACCAGCTTGGCCAACATGGTGAAACCCTGTCTCTACTAAAAATACAAAAGCTAGCCAGGCATGGTGGTGGGCACCTGTAATCCCAGCTATTTGGGAGGCTGAGGTAGGAGAATCGCTTTAACCTGGGAGGTAGAGGTTGCAGTGAGCCGAGATCACGCCATTGCACTCCAGCCTGAGCGACAAGAGCGAAACTCCATCTCAATAAATAAACAAAGATGTCATTAACATTTAAATCAGTAGACTTTAAGTAGATTATCCTCCATAATGTGGGTGGGTTTCATCCGATCAGTCAAAGGCCTTAAGAAAAAAAGAATGAGGTCTTCTGGCAAAAGAAACTCTGCCTCTAGATGGCCTTCAAACATGAAGCTGCAACATCAACTCATCCAGCCTGCTGGTCTGCCCTGCAGATTTCAGACTTGCCAACCCCCACAATTAAGTCTCAGTCCCGGTCTCTCTCTCTCTGCGTATTCTATTGGTTCTTTTCTCTGGAGAACCCTGACGAATACATAATAATTCTCCTAGTTCTTACCTGCACAGCATGGAATTCAACGTCTCTTGTCCAGGTGTCCAGAGAGGCCTGTGAAAAGGAACATCCTTCAACAATGCAAGAATCTGCACCTGTTATTTATTCCCTAAACTCTTCCCCCTCACCTCTGCAGCTCTGGTTGGGAATTATTCCTTTCAGTTTTTGTAGACAGAAAGCAAATCCTGAAATTGCCGCGAAAGTAGGCAGCAGATGTCCTAACTCGTGTGCTGAATAGATTTTCTAGGTAAACATTTTATTAAAATCGAAGGCGCCATAGGGAGGAGTGCTCTAATGAGAAGTCAGCAGCTCAGTGTTTTCTCAAACAGCAAAGACACCCACAGAGATGGCACTCAGATCAAAAAACAGAACACAGCCAGCATCAGGAGGGTCCTCCTTGCCACCCATGTCCTCTCCCAGGCACTCTGTCCCCAAAAGTAATGAGGCTTCACCTCTTTTTTTTTTTTTTTTTTTTGAGATGGAGTCTTACTCTGTCACCAAGGCTGAAGTGCAATAGCACAACCTCGGCTCACTGCAATCTCCACCTCCTGGGTTCAAGCAATTCTCCTGCCTCAGCCTCCCGAGTAGCTGGGATTACAGGTGCATTCCACCAATCCAGGCTAATTTTTGTATTTTTAGTAGAGACGGGGTTTTGCCATGTTGGTCAGGCTGGTCTTGAACTCCTGACCTCAAGTGATCCACCCATCTTGGCCTCACAAAGTGCTGGGATTACAGGCATGAGCTGCACTTCTGATGCCTAACAGCACAGACTGCTGGATCTGATTCTGAACCATATTTTTTAAAGTTGCATAGATTTTGAAATAACACACAAAGTGCACATTTTAATATTTGTCTTTAAATGTTTCATCCCTGTTGTGGGTTGAATTGTACTCTCCCAAAATTCATAGGTTACAGTCTAACTCTAGGACCTCAGAATTTGTCCTTATTTGGAGAGAGTCTTTACAGAGGTAATCAAGTTAAAATGAGGTTATTAGGGTGAGCCCTAATGCAGTATGACTGGTGTCCTTTAAAAATGTGGAAATTTGGGCCAGGCGGGGTGACTCACATCTGTAATCCCAGCACCTTGGGAGTCGGAAGCAAGCAGATGGCTTGAGCCCAGGAGTTCGAGACCAGCCTGAACAACATGGTGAAACCTCCTCTCTACGTAAAATTAGCTGGGTGTAATGGTGCACGCCTGTAGTTCCAGCTACTAGGGAGGCTGAGGTGGGAGGATCATCCGAGGTGGGGAGGTCAAGGCTGAAATGAAATGTGATTGTGCCACTGCACTCCAGCTTGGGCTGGAAACGAAGAAAGAAAAAGGAAGGAAAAAGGGGAGGGGAGGGGAGAATAAGAGAAAGAAATGAGGGAGGAAGGGAGGGAAGGAAGGAAAAAAGGAAGAAAGAAAAGGAAGGAAGGGAGGAAAGGGAGGGAAGGAAGGAAGGAAAAGCCAAAAGAAACAAAGAAAGGAAAGAGAGGGAAGGAAGGAAAGGAAGGAGGGAAGGAAAGAAAGAGAGGGAGGAAGGGGAAAGAAAAGAGAAAAAGGAGGGAGTGAGTAAAGGAAGGAAGGAAGGAAGGAATCTGTCGGGCACACACGATGGGTGTTCTCAGATGAGAAATGTACCCCACTTTTATAGTCTCTGCCTTTGACAGGAAAAAGAGAGAAAATGGTCAAGTTGTATAATCACTGCTTGGTAACCCCAATAGGGAAGTTTTTGCAACTGAATTCAGCTCCTTTGTCTCCTAGGAGAAAAGGAGCTGGAATCAGAAGGAACAAAGAGGCCACTGCGTGCACTCAGTGCCCAGACACGGCTTGATGACATCCCTGGGGGATACGAGCCCTGGGCCATACCCTGGTTTAACTCTCCACTATTCCCTGTGCCCATTCAGCTCCACCCCTGCCCTGGGGTGGCTTCTCCCAGGCCCACCGAGGACGGAAAGCACCTCCACCACCCCTGGCTCCGAGAGGACTTTTCTGAGAAGCCTGGGCCATTTCTTAGTCCTTCCCCAAACTAGCCCCACTCCACTTTCTAGGTCCCTCCAGAGACAAGCTGATAGCTGTCATTTAATTAGGGAAGTGTCACTGCAGTTTAGAGGAAACAAATGGATCACAGAAAAAGGAAATGCTGTTTGCCCATCGGTGTTGCTATTTAAATCCTAACTGCTAAATATTTCAACAAATGTTTAAAACGCTCACCATGTGCCTTCAGGCCAGAGGAAACAGAAAAGGAATGGAATGAAAGAAGGACCCCTTTCCCCCTGGAGATCTGGCCCCTTCCGACACACAGTCGCAGTGGGGAGGGTGTGAGGTCAGCGTGGACCAGGGCATTGGCAAGGTGGCTTAGGGGCCACCTAGGGCACACACATTGGGCCCTCCAGACACCTAAGTTTGCGTTGTTATTGGATGAGACCCGCGTGAGTGACATGCAAAGCACGAGGCAGGAATTCTAACAGTGAATTCTGCACCCCTTGGACTCTGGGTCGGGTGACCAGCCTCAGCACAGGTGACCGTAAGAGGCTCCTCCCTGCCATAAGGCATGGCCATGTGGTGGTGATAACATGTGTGTGCTACACTGCAGGAATCCCCCTGCCTTTAAAACAGCCAGGTGTCCCACCTGGAATGTTCTACCTGCTCCGTTGCTTGTCCCAGTCCTATCCATTTTCTGAGACTCTGGTCAGGGCCCATTTGATCTTTCCATTTGTTTATTGAGCAAATATTTATTGAGCCTACTACATGCCAGGCATCGTGTGGCCTCTGGGAATATTGTGAGGAGCATAAGGGACTCAGACTCTATTCACAGCCCAGAGGGAGAGATGTTAATCAAATAGCAAGTGGGGCTGGCCCCAGGGTGTGGAATGTGGCAGGCAGATGGGATAAGTGATGGGACAGACAGCAGGAGACTAAATGGCAGAGATTAGGGAACAGCAGGGACCCGTGGGGAGGTGCCCTTGCTCTGGGATCTGAAGACACTTAGGTTTAGCAAAGAGGGGCAGGGAGAACATTCTGGAAAAGGGAGCGGCCTGTACACAGCCCCCACAGGCAGAGAGAGCGCAGCAAGCCCAAAGGCTATGGACTGAGCACAGGGCAGATGCAGCACTGTGTGTGTGGGGGCTGTGGGACTGGGGGACAAGGCCGGCAAAGCCAGCTAGGGCTGAACCACCCAGGGCAACTGTGCAGAGTCTGCCCAGCAGGTGAAGGAAGCCTCCGAAGGTTTCAAGCAGGAAAGTGACGTGATGCGGTGTGAGGCTGAAAAGCTCTCTCTGGAGGCCAGGCAGGAGGGAGTGGTGGGCCACCATCCCAGAAGCAAGAGGATCAGTTAGGAGGGCATAGCCGAGGTCCAGGAGAGAGTGATGAGGCTGGGACCAGGTGTGGGGATGGAGGCGGAGAGAGGGCAGGGGTTGGAGGGTTTCGCAGTCAGACTGGTAGAACTTGGTGATGGGTTGGCTCTGGGAGTCACGGGGAGTCAAAGACAAGGACTTGTCTTTCTTCCCTGCACTGCGGGGAGGATGGGGCTGCTATGCATAGAGAGGGGAGGTAGGGGGAGGGCTGGGGAGAGTCTTGTTCAGAGCGTGCTAGATTCGAGACCCCTTCATTCATGTAAAAAGGGGTTAACATTTAGTAAGCAACTGGCCAGAGGGTTCTGGAGTTCAGGGGACACCTGGCTCTCCGCACACCTGGGCTCCTGCCATCAAGACCCACCTTCCAAAGGGCTTATCTCCATCCTCGTCTTCCCCGGGTCCCACAGCGTGTCTTGAGGAAGAGGGCATGCAGCCTGGGGTCCAGGCTAAGCCCCACCATTCCTCCCCAGCCCCGAGCATCCTTCTGTCAAGCTCACGTTCTCTCCCTTCACTGCAGCGTCACTTATGGAGAGGTGGATGCTGACTTCACTTGCCCTCTCCCCACCCCCCAAAACCATGCCACCTCTCTTCTGCTTTTGGCGCTTCATGAAGCTGTTCTGTCTAACATCCTCAGGCCAACTAGCGGCTCAGTTGACACGGCTGACCATTTCACGGGTGACCTTTCCTCTGTTCCTGAAGTCCCCCTGGCATCACTGACTCCTGGCTGCTCGCCTCCTGCCCAGCCACCCCCAGCCCTTGTCTTTGCCAGTTTCTCCTCTCCCTCTGCCCTAGGGTCTGTCTGACATGGAGACCCATGCCACTGCCCACCTCGATGCTGGGGGCGGGTCCCTCTCTTGGCCCTGCAGGGGGCCCTCCCTGTCATAGTGTCATGACAGCTGGGCTCTCCCTGGACACCTGCTTAGCTGGCTGCCTGGGAGCCCAGTGTGGGCCTCGGTAACCACCATGCCTCACTGCAGCTCTGCGTGCAAGACAAGCCCAGGGAAGATCCTTCCAGAGTGATGTGAGCCACTCATGGGATCAGGATGAAAACTTTATGTCGGAAAAGGAAAGAGGAGAGAGGCCAGGCCCAGTGACCTTATGGGGGCATAAACAAAGGGTCCTTTTTTGATCCCTTCTCAAATGAAAAAACTTCTGGGTGATATGGTTTGGCTGTGTCCCCACCCACATCTCACCTTGAATAGTAATAATACCCATGTGTTAAGGGCGGGGCCCGTTGGAGATAACTGAATCATGGGGCCAGTTTCCCCATACTGTTCTCATTGGAGTGAGTAAGTCTCACAAGATCTAATGGTTTATAAAGGGAGTTCCCCCATACACGCTCTCTCTAGCCTGCTGCCGCATAAGATGTAACTGTGCTCCTCATTCACCTTCTGCCATGATTTTGAGGCCTCCCCAGCCATGTGGAACTGTGAGTCTATTAAACCTCTTTCCTTTATAAATAACCCAGTCTCAGGTATGTCTTTATTAGCAGCATGAGAACAGACTAATAGACCTGGGTGTCCCAGGAGAGAGGTTCCTGTGGCAAGGACACTCAGGGGACATGGAAGGGGCTCCAGAAGGGAAAGGGAAGGAGGTTCCCAGGAAAATCACTGAGAAAGAAGAACTCACTTGGCAAAAGGTAAATGAGGGGCCCTGAGCTGGGACCCCACCGCTGACCCTCTCCCTGGATCTGGCATTCACAGGCACAGTCTCCTAACAAACATGGGTGTGGGATCCAAATTTGAGACAATTTGGCACAGGAGCCTAGTTTTTATTCTGAAATCAAAGGGCCGTGGTCTTTTTCTCTCAGGTATATCCCAGGTCACATCAGGTCACCAGGGACAGCTGGCCGGGAAAGCCTGCTTCATCCCAAACTTTCCTGTTCCTCAGCTCACTTTCTTCTGATGCCACGTGTTACACTCGGCTCTATTTTTAAGCATCTCATTCTTTTCTGGCATTTGCATTTTTCCCTTTTATTTTTAGTTGATACATAATAATTATACATCTATTTTATGGGACAGAGTGATATTTCCATCCATGTATTCAATATGTAATGATCGGATCAGGGCAATCGGCATATCTATTACCTCAAATATTTATCATTTCTTTGTGTTACAAATGTTCAAAATCCTCTTTTAGCTTTCTGAATATATACAGTAAGTACGTTACTCTATACTCCTGTGACTGGTTAATAGGGTGACAGTCACTGATCCATCTAGCTGTCTTATTTAAGGGGAACCTGTGGGCGATCTTTGTGTTATGGCTGTGAGGTAAGAACCAGATGCCAGGTATAGTTTCACCCCCAAGTGTTATGGGCCCGGAGAAAGAAGGGTAACACGCCCAAGTGGGATGATGATTTCTCGGAGGTTGGTAGGGGATATCCATGTTGGTGAGAAATTTCTTGACTTGGATGTGCTATGTCCGGTGAATGACTATAAGTGCTATGTAATGTTAAGAAGGCCTAAGGCCGGGCACGGTGGCTCACGCCTGTAATCCCAGCACTCTGGGAGTCCGAGGCGGGTGGATCACGAGGTCAACAGATCGAGACCATCCTGGTCAACATGGTGAAACCCCGTCTCTACTAAAAATACAAAAAATTAGCCGGGCACGGTGGTGCGTGCCTGTAATCCCAGCTACTCAGGAGGCTGAGGCAGGAGAATTGCCTGAACCCAGGAGGCGGAGGTTGCAGTGAGCCGAGATCACACCATTGCACTCCAGCCTGGGTAACAAGAGCGAAACTCTGTCTCAAAAAAAAAAAAAAAGAAGGCCTAATATGGGCCAATACCCACGTGGAAAAGGCCTAGATAGTGTGTTTGGGACCAATATATGTGTTAGAGTTGATGAATATGACAATAGTTATTGCTCACTATAGTCACCCTACAGTGCCACCGAACACGAGAACTTACTCCTTCCGTCGAGCTGTAATTTCGTGTCCGTTACGCAACCCCTCTCCACCCTCCCTTCTCCCTGCCATTCCAAGCCTCTAATGACCAGTTTTACTCTGACTTTCTACGAGATCCATTTTTGCTAGTTTCACTCATAGATGAGTGAAACACTGAACATCTCATTTTCGTTTTGGGAGATCCTGAAAGTAGTTTTCAACTTTGGCTGTTCATTGGAACATCCAGGGAGCTTTAAAAACTACTAATATCTGAGTCTCCCCTCCTCACATGTAATGGAATTGGTCTGAGGTGCGGCCTGGGCATCCAGATGTTTAAACGCTCCTGGTGACTTTAACACGCAGCCACAACCACAGCTGAGAATCATGGTTCAGACGCCGCGACGCTGGTTCCACTGTAAACTGTTTCTCAAGGGCTCAGTTACGAGCATAAGTCTGTGTCTTTTGCTACTTCAGTATCCCACAGTAATTGGTTTCTTTACCAATTACTGCAAATGGAAATCCACCCTTCCTAAGAGACCCTGGGGTTTGCTTCGGGGGTCACTCACCTCGTAGGACTCCTTGGGGGCCCTGTACTTTTCTATCTGGTAGAGCCGGGTCTTGTAGCAGAGGCTGTCCTGGATGTCAGATTTCTACCAGAGGAGAAAGGAAAAAGCACAGCTCAACTCTCAGAAATAGAAATGTCCATTAAGCAGTCATTAATTTTTAAGCCAGCGCTTGGCCAAGAGAATGCGGGAACTATGTGGCAGGCCAGTAAATTGCAACACGAAGTTTCACCCCAGGACGGCCTGCAGGCAGGATGTGGCGTCGGGAGAGCCTGGGCACAGAATCAGGCCACCTACTTGTTACTATTGCGGCCAGTAAAAGGCAGGTGACCCTGGGTAAATCGCTGCCCCTTGGAAGGCCTCAGTTCTTTTATCTGTGCAATAAGACTACTCAAAAACATAAACACAGAAAGCAAGAAAATGAGCTGGAAAGAATAACTTAATTCATTTTTTATTTTTATTTGTTCATTTATTTTTTAGATGAAGACTCACTTTGTCGCCTAGGCTGGAGTGCAGTGGTGTGATCTCAACTCACTGCAACCTCCGTCTCCCAAGTTCAAGCAATTCTCCTGCCTCAGGAGAATCCCAAGTAGCTGGGATTACAGCTGGACGCCACCACACCGGGAAAATTTTTTGTATTTTTAGTAATGACAGGGTTTCACCATGTTAGCCAGGCTGGTCTCAAACTCCTGACCTCGTGATCTGCCTGTCTCAGCCTCCCAAAGTGTTGGGATTACAGGCATGAGCCAACTTGCCTGGCCAACTTATTTTTATGGAACCACTGCATAGAGCATAGATCTTGCTTGTTTGCGTTATTTTAAAACAGCACAGCACAGCACACACACACACACACACACACACACACACACACACGCACACACGGCTCCCTGCCACCACCACCCAAATGAAAGCCACAACAATTCATAATATAGCTCAAAGAACAAGATAAACAACTGCACCTGAGCTGAGGTAGGTGCAATCCTGTCTGGAAATGGGTAAAATAAAATCATGGATTAATTAATAATCAACCAATAAATAGTTAATGAAAGCCCGTACAGGCTCTCTATCTTAAAATACACACGCTTCTTGGTTTTAAAAAAAGGAAACCAAGAGAGAAGGGAAGAAATGACAACGAAGAGATAACATTTTACTTTCTAGTTCACTAGACTGGGCTTCAAAATGATACACAGGGTGTAAGTAATTGGTTGATAAGATTAATTACCGGGACAGTGCATACAGTACAATTAAATTAGCCATGTGTGGAAATTACTGAGCAGACCCCCTGTAGTTGTCTGGAGGGTTTAATGTGTTCTAGTCAAAAACAGCCACTCACCTACAGTATAGATTCTCAGACTAGGTATGCCCTATGATTTAAGCATTAAATGTGAAACAGACATCATAAAACTCACAACCGGTCTGAGAATCCACACTCTGGGTGAGCAAGTGTTTCTAACTAGAGTGAGTTAATCGCCACAGACAACTTGTTCAGGAATAAGGCAAAGAAGCCCACTCTCACCAATTCTATTCAACATAATACTGCAAGTCCTACCCAGAGCACTTAGGCAAGAGACAGAAAGAATAGGCATCCTTGGGAAGAGTAGCTAATGAATGCTGGGATTAATACTTAGGTGATGGGTTGGTCTGTGCAGCAAACCACCAGAGCAGACGTTTACCTTTATAACAAACCTGCACATCCTAAACATGGACCCTGGAACTTAGAAGTTGAAGAAAAAATAAAAATAAAATATTTTGGAAATTGTTAAAATAAATAAAAGGAATCAAAACTGGAAAAGATGTTCAATTGTCTCTGTTTGCAGACACATGGTCTTATATATAGAAAACCCTAGAGATGTTACTAAAAAACTGTTTCAATTACTACACAAATTTAGTAAAGTTGCAGAATACAAAATCAATATACAAAAATCAATAGTGTTTCCATATGCTGACAACAAACTATTCAAAAATGAAATCAAGAAAGCAATGCCACCTACAATAGCCATAAAAAAATCAAATGCTCAGGAATAAATGTATCCAAGGAAGTGAAAGATCTGTACACTGAAAACCGTAAAGCATTGATGAAAGAAACTGAAGAAGACACAAGTAAATGAAAAGATTCCATGTTCATGGATTGGAAGAATTAATATGATTAAAATGTCCATACTATCCTGAGCAGTCTATGGATTCAATGGAATCCCTATCAAAATTTCAATGATGTTTTTCACGGAAATGAAAAAAAAAAGATCCTAAAATTTGTACGAAACCACAAAAGACCCTGAATAGCCAAAGTAATTTTAAACAATAAGGTCAAAGCTGAGGTATCACTCTACTTGACTTCAAAACATACCGCAAAGCTATAGGAACCAAAACAGCATGATACTGGCGTAAAAAACAGGAACACATAAACCAGCACAACAGAAAAGAGAGCCTAACCATAAATCCATGCACTTATGGTCAATTAGTTTTTGACAAAGCTGCCAAGAACACACAATGGGGAAAGGAGATCCTCTTAAATAAATGGTGTTAGAAAATTGGGTATCCACAGAGAATGAAATCAGACCCCATCTCACACCATTCACAAAAGTCAACTCAAAATGAGTTAAAGACTTAAATGTAAGACCCAAAACTGTAAAACTACTAAAAGACAACTTACAGAAAAAGCTCCATTACACTGGTCTGAACAATGATTTTTTTGTACATGACTCCAAAAGCACAGGCAACAAAAGCACAAATAGACAAATGGAATTACATAAAACTCAAAAGCTCTACACAACAATGGAAATAATCAACAGAGTAAAGAGACCTATGGAATGGGATAAAATAGTTGTAAACCACACATCTGACAAAGAACATGTGAAGAATGCAAACAACTCAACAGCCAGAACACAACCCAATTAAAAAATGCATATAGGTTCTGGAGACATTTCTCAAAAGAAGACATAGAAATGGCCAATAGGAGCCAGGCGCAGTGGCTCATGCCTGTAATTCCAGCACTTTGGGAGGCCGAGGTGGGCAGATCACGAGGCCAAGAGATCAAGACCATCCTGGCCAAATGGCCAAACCCCATCTCTACTAAAAATACAAAACTTAGTGAGGCATGGTGCTGTACTCCTGTAGTCCCAGCTACTCAGGACGCTGAGGCAGGAGAACCCCTTGAACCTAGGAGGCAGAGGTTGCAGTGAGCTGAGATCGTGCCGCTGCACTCCAGCCTAGCAACAGAGCAAGATTCCATCTCAAAAAAAAAAAAAAAAAAGAAAAGAAATGGCCAATAGCTATGTTCAGCATCACCAATCATAAGGGAAATGCAAATTAAAGCCACAATGAGATACTGCCTCACACCTGTAAGAGTAGCTTTTATCATAAAGATGGAAGATACCACATGTCGGGAAGGATGCGAAGACAGAATCTTTGCATACTGACGGTGAGAATGTAAATTAGTACAACCATTATGGAAATTAGTATGGTTCCTCAAAAAATTAAAAGTAGAACTACCATATGATCTAGCAATTCCACTTTTAGGTCTATATCCAAAGGAAATGAAGTCAATACCCTGAAGACACATATGCCCCACCCCGCAATGTTCAATGCACCATTATTCACAATAGCCAAGATATGGCTAATGTGTCCATCAATGAATGAATGAATAAAGTGTGTAGGACCCAGTGCGGTGGTTCATGCCTGTAATCCCAGCACTTTGGGAGGCTGAGGTGGGTGGATCACAATGTCAGGAGTTCGAGACCAGCCTGGCCAATATGGTGAAACCCTGTCTCCACTAAAAAAAAAAAATGTAAAAATTAGCTGAGCATGGTGGTGAGTGTCCATAGTCACAGCTACTCAACAGGCTGAGGCAGAAGAATTGCTTGAACCGGGAAACTGAGGTTGCAGTGAGCCGAGATTGTGCCACTGCACTCCAGCCTGTGCACATTCCGTCTCAAAAAAAAAAGTGTGCATATATATAACGTATATATAATGTACATATATATAATGGAATACTATTCACCCTTCAAAGAGAAATTCTGTCGTTTTTGACAATATGGATGAACCTAGAGGACATTATGCTAAGTGAAATAAGCCAAGCACAGAAAGACAAACAGTGCATGATCTCACTTATACGTGGAATCTAGAAAAGAAGTAGAGAAGTCATAGAAGTAGAGAGTAGAATAATTGTTACCAGGGGCTTCAGGGGGTGGGGGGAAGTGGGCAGAAGAGATATTGGTCAAAAGATAGAAAATTTCCGTTAAACGGGGAAAACAATTCAAGACACTATTGAACAATGTGGTGACTGCAGTTAATAACAGTGTATTCTATTCTTGTAAATTGCTGAAAGAGTAGATTTTCAATGGTCTCATCACAAATAAATGATAAATTGGTGCAGTTATGCATATGTTATTTAGCTTGATTTAGCCATTCCACAATGTATGTATATTTCAAAGCATCATGTTGTACAAGATAAATACATACAATGTTTTTGATCAATTAAACAGATAAATTTAATTGAAAACAACCCCAAAACCTTTTCCAGTTAGGATGACACCAGCTGAATTTCCAGAGAATGTTCTTAGAAGACAAAGCTATGCTCTGCTTTGCAACACTCGCAGCCTTGATGCCAGACAAAGCAGACAGGCAGAAATGCAGCAGCTGGCGACACACCCAGGCACATCAGGACACAGCCTAAGAGCTTCAGGCCAGGTGGACTGGCTCACACCTGTAATCCCAGCAGTCTGGGATGCCAAGGCGGGCGGATTGCTTGAGCCCAGGAGTTCAAGACCAGCCTGGGCAACATGGTGAAACCCCATCTCTACAAAAAATAAAATTAGCCTCAACTTTTCAGGCTCAACTGATCCTCCTGCCTCAGCCTCCTGTGTAGCTGGGACTATAGTAGGATCACTTGAGCCCAGGAAGTTGAGGCTGCGGTGAGCCGTGGCTGTGCCACTGCACTCCAGCCTGGGTGACAGAGTAAGACTCTTTTTGTTTTGTTTTTAAAAGACAAAAAGCCTTCAGACAAAATATCTCTCTTCTTTGGACCAGCTATGTAATTAAGAAGAGCATGACTGACCAAAGCTTGTATCTCTAAATGTGGAAGCAGCCATAGGAAAGTTTTTTAAAACCTAAGACCCCTCCATTTAATTTGGTCAGCAGCCAAAGAACTAGTTCCATCAAAAGAAGAACGTTTGGGGCCGGGTGCAGTGGCTCATGCCTGTAATCCCAGCACTTTGGGAGGCTGAGGTGGGATGATCGCTTGAAGTCAGGTGTTTGAGACCAGCCTGGCCAACATGGCGATACTCCTTCTCTAATAAAAATAGAAAAATTAGCTAAGCATGTTGGCACGTGGCTGCGATCCCAGCTACTCGGAAGGCTGAGGCAGGAGAATCACTTGAACCCGGGAGACAGAGGTTGCAGTGAGCCGAGATTGTACCACTGCACTCCAGCCTGGCTGACAGAGTGAGACTCTGTCTCAAAAAAAAAAAAAAAAAAAAAAAAGAATGTCTCAAAAAAAATTTTTTTTAAGAGAAATGAGAAACAGTTTCAAATCTAGTATGACTTTTATGTTCTTCATGATGACAGAACAGAGAACTGCTGTGTGATACAAGAGATTTTCTTAATCTCTCCTTATCATATAATAAAATAAAATAAATATTACATTTTGAAAGCCCTTTCTAGATCTGATGTCTCTTCTTCAGTAGCTTTCTATGAGCAAGGCAGCCACAGTGACACCATCTGTGAAATTAACTCAAAGCTGTGACTGTCCCCATCAGAGAGGTGCCACCCCATCACACAGAACACGTTTTTTTCCCCCATAAAACACTGTTAAAGCCTTTTATTTCTTCTCATGTAGATCTTTCCCTTGGTAGTTCACACACACACACACACACACACACACACACACACACACACAAAGGAGTTCTGTGGATAATTTCCTGCTGAAGCAAAATCTAGCCAATATTCTGAGCTAAATCAGCTTAGAAACATCTGTACTTTCATCCAAATGTTTAACCAACCTCCCATGGAGCCTCTTCATATGTTCAGCAATGTTTTCTAGACGGCACCCAAATTGATTTGCTAACAAAAGACACACACTGACCACCTTGTCCTCTGGGTATTAATTTGGTCATCTCCACCAGGCCAGGGAGAATATCATTTCCCCAACTGCAGGTAGAGTTTCATCTTAACTCTAATACAGAAACCTCAAAAGGGTTTCTAAGCCTATTGCCTGGTACAATTTGGTGACATATTGGGCTATCACATGACTTCAAATAGCAGGTGCTCTGGATGGCAAATGTCTTCCTAACAGTGACAACTCCACGCCATCAGATGTCAAGGTGCAAGAGGCCACGGTGAAGGTGGCCCTTCACAAAAGCGAACACTCAAATTTCAGATAGGCTTCCTGTTCTGAATTTCTTCAGCTGACTCCTTGTTAGAGCTGGTCAGCACCCACCATTCTAAATAAAAGCATGAGCTGTTGTATAAAGAATCCATATTGTCTTGGATCCAATTTGCAGGATTCTTCTTTTTTCTTTTTTTTTTTTTTTGAGATGAAGTTTTGCTCTTTGTTGCCTAGGTTGGAGTGTAGTGGTGCAATCTCGGCTCACTGCAACTTCCACCTCCTAAGTTCAAACGATTCTCCTGCCTCAGCCGCCCAAGTAGCTGGGACTACCGGCACCCGCCACCATGCCCAGCTAATTTTTGTATTTTTAGTAAAGACAGGGTTTCACCATGTTGGCCAAGTTGGTCTCGAACTCCTGACCTCAGTGACCTCAGGTGATCCACCCACCTCAGCTTCCCAAAGTGTTGGGATTACAGGCGTGAGCCACCACACCTGGCCTGCAGGATTCTTTTTTAAGCCATTGTCCATTTGGAGAGAGACGATTTGGTCACAACTAAGGAACGTAAATTCCCTTACTCGGGCACACAGAAACTGCCTGTGGCATAAATGATGAACGGGACAAGGTGTCAGAGTCCAACCAGCCACCCCATGCTGTGGAATTCCCAGGTGTACCTGGCAAGTGACACCGGACATGTGGACTTTCTGACACCCAGGCCGAGGGCAGGTGCCAGAGTCAGGACAGAGAAGCCCAATTTTGTTCTTATTTTCTGGAGAAGTTAAACCTAAATAGTGACTTTCTCACGTATAATACTATATGTTAGAGACAAACGCCCGAGAGGCACTGCTACCTGAGTTTTATGACCAGAAAAGCCTCCAATGCCTCCAACGTGGGGAACCCAAAGAGCTAAGAGGCAGCAGAACAACAACAATTTAAAAAGGCAACAGAGAAGCTGAAGGAGAAAGAGGCTTGAACACCCTCCTCAATTCTGCCCAGGGCTTAACTCAGTGGGAGAGCATTTGAAAACCATTGCAGATAAAAGGTGCTCCCTGAGAAGCAGGTTACCCCTGACACTTACCCCTGACAAATAGCGCTCCAGTTTCTTGTTTAGGAGGAAGTAGATGGCCAGGATGTGGCAGGCGCGGTTGGAGAGCACAGTGTTGATCACGTCGCTGTTCTTGTAACCCAGCTTCTCGGTCATGTGTAGCACAACGCTCGGGCTCAGGTCTTCCAGGGAGATCCTGCCAGGTGCAGAGAGAGAGGACCAGTCACCTCTGCACGTCACGGAGTGGCTCATGCCGGCCCCCTGTGCACAGTCAGCTTCATTCATTCATTTATTTGATGTTTTATTTTGAAAATGTTCATGTATTCAGAAAAGGGGGGGAATAATGCAATCACTTTATGTACGTCATCATCTGGATGTACCAGTGAGCACTGTGCCATACTTGCATTTTTTTTTCCTGAAGTATTTAAAATTACAAACATCATGACATTTTTAAAAATTGTACTTTAAGGTCTGGGGTACATGCGCACCTCCCGCGGGTGATGCCAAGGTGGTTTGCAGTCTCCATCCACCCCTGCCCCCCGCCCCCCATCACCTACATCAGGCATTTCTCCCAGTGTTTTCCCTACCCAGCCTCCCTGCCCCCGGCTGTCCATCCCTTAGTCCCCCAACCCTCAACAGACCCCAGTGTGTGATGTTCCCCTCCCTGGAATACTGTGCAGCCATAAAAAACAAGGGACGTGTCCTTTGTAGGGACATGGATGAATCTGGAAACCATCATTCTCAGCAAACTCATAGAAGGAGAGGAAACCAAACGCCGCATGTTCACTCATAGGCGGGTGTTGAACAATGAGAAAACATGGGCACAGGGAGGGAAACATTATGACTTTTTACCAATTAACACTTCAGTGTGCACCTTCAAAAACCAAAGATGTCCCCCACAGAACCACAAAACCATCAACATACCCAATAAAATTTTAACAATCACTTAATACCATCTAATACCCAGATTATATTCAAATCCCCCAAGTTTTTCCCTAATTTCTTTATGATCACACATTCCTTTCCTTAAAATGTATTTGTTGCCCAGGCATGGTGGCTCATGCCTGTAATCTCAGCACTTTGGGAGGTCGAGGCAAGAGGATCACCTGAGGTCAGGAGTTTGACACCAGCTTGACCAATATGATGAAACCCTGGTCTCTACTAAGAATACAAAAATTTGCTGGGTGTGGTGGCACATGCCTGTAATCCAGCTACTCAGGAGGGTGAGACAGGAGGATCACTTGAACCCAGGAGGCGGAGGTTGCAGTGAGTGGAGATCGTTGCCTTGCATCCCAGCCTGGGCAACAAGAGCAAAACTCTGTCTCAAAAAAAAAGAAAAAAAATGTATTTATTGCCATGGACTGAAGGCATCCTGACTCTGGTTTTGGGGAGGAAAAGGAAAGTATCCAGGAACTAGCCTGATCATGTTTCGAGGAACAGAAAGAGCTCACAAGTTCACACATGGGGGGGGGTCCACGGTTCAGCTGCAAAGTGGGGTGCTCTCAGAGGAAGACAGGTTAAAGCTACTTCACAGGGGTACTATGAAAATAAACCCTTTGGGATAAAATGGTAAAGAAAGACTGGGCTTCATTTACCTACCCATTCATTTATTCACCCTCGCAGTGGGGAAAAGAGAACGTAAATTCCCTTAGTCATCCTGATAGTTCTATGAGTAGGTACTAACATTATCCCAACTTTATAGATAAAGAAACCGAAGCCACAGCAATGCAGTATCTTGCCCAGGGTCACACAGGCAGGGAGTAGCAGCCCTAGAATTAACAACTGGCAGCCTGGCTCTATGTCTAGACGCTCACGGCCTCCCAAATAAACAGACACATCTAATGGCTGCTGAGAACGAGAAATCAGGCGGAGGGCTCTAAGGGAGTGTGTGTGTGTTGGTCGTGGGGCTGTGTCAAAAGAACATTCTAAATCCCTTAAGAGTGATGCAAAAAGGGCACTCGGAGCCGAAGGCAAGCTCGTCTGGCTGGAGAGCCACTAGCCTCCGTGTCAAGGAGTCTGAAGACATTTTGGATGGAACCTCAGAACCATAATGCCCAGAGAAACCACACAGTGTAGCCCCATCATCATAAAGAAGAGGAGACTTTGCAAATTCTGGTGGAAGAAGTGAACTTGCCAGTTCACACGGCTGGTTGGCAGGGGCACCGAGAGCAGAACGAGGTCTCCTAACCATCACCCACCACTGTTCCATCGGTGTAACCTACGTCGGTTCTCCCTCCTCTACATTTGCCTAAGTACTGTCCCTAAATACAACAAAAACACATCCAACAAACTATGAGATCAGCCTTCCTCATTCCTCTTGGCATGAAATTACACATTCTAGATAACAGGTGGAAGAGGGCTTGGCATGATTACTGGTTTTAAAAGTATATTAATAATGTATTTGTTTTTTAAAATAACTACTTGAGGTCTACCAAATCAACACAGAACACAGAGGGAACAGTGGTTTGGAAATACCTGGGAATCCCAACGTGGGTGTGGCTCTACCCTGGCCAATCAGACCACAGCTGCTCTCACACAGCCCCACCCCCTGCCAAGAGCAGGGCACCCCCAGAGGGCATGAGGTGTCCTGGAAGAAAGGTCAACAGAGTGGAAAGGAGGGACGTGCTCAGGGGTAGACACCCCGTTTCTGCCTTTTATGTCCAGTATGTTCAAAAACAAGCTCTGAGCTGGGTGCAGTGGTTCACACCTGTAATCCCAGTGCTCTGGGAGGATGAGACAGGAAGATCATGAGGTCAGGGGTTTGAGACCAGCCTGGCCAACTAGCCAGGTGTGGTGGCACAAGCCTGTAGTCCCAGCTACTCGGGAGGCTGAGGTGGAAGAATTGCTTGAACCTGGAAGGCAGAGGTGGCAGTGAGCCAGCCAAGACCATGACATTGCACTCCAGCCTGGGTGACAGAGTGAGACGCTGTCTCAAAAAAAAAAAAACTCTGCCAAAATGTAAATGGCCAACTGACTCTGGACTGAGAGGAATAGTTTCAATGTTTTCCAATAAACAACAGATACATTTGGTGCTCTCCAGTATCTGTTATTGAATCTGTATCATGGCTGCATGTTTGGATGACACAGAGAATGGTACAATGTTCCAGAATACTAGCTATAATTGAATTGAACCAATTCACATGCAATCCATTTTGATCCCATGGACCTAATTTGGTCTAATTCTGTCCTGTATTGCCTACAGCCTCCTCCCCTCCCACCAGTTCCAAAGCTAACTACAAGGGTGGAGAGACTGTCCAGGCCCCCACAGAGAGACAGGAAGAGGCAGAAAGGTTGGCTCTGTACAAATGTCTGAAACCCAGCACTTGAGGAGGCTGAGTCAGGGAGAATGCTTGGGGCAGGAGTTTAAGACCAGCCCAGGCAACATAGCAAAACCCCCATCTCTGCAACAAAAGTGGAAACACTTAGCCAGGGATGGTAGTACATGCCTGTAATCCTTCTACTATAGAAGCTGGGGCGGGACGATCACTCGAGCCCAGGAATTCTAGGTTACAGTAGGCTGGGATTGTGCCACTGCACTCCAGCCTAAGCTACGAAGCAAGAACCTATCTCAAAAAAAAAAAAAAAAGCCTACACCTGGATCAGGAGGGGAGCTGGGCACCTAGCAAACATCTGTTGACTCACTGGCATAAACATTTATTTAAAAAAATTTACTTCCAAAGACATCTCCCTCTTTGCTTTTGGAGATCAACTTGGAGACTGAAATGACCTCATAGGAGAAGGCTTTATGCAAAAGCAATACAAAATATGACACCTTCATTTTCTTTACTTTCCCAAAAGGAAAATATTGACAATGCTTAAAAGACATCTGGGGCTATGTATGTCGGGAAACTATAAAACATACTTTATAAAGAAAATATCCCCTTCTCTGCTTGTATGTTCTCACTCCCTTTATCTACCTGCCAGTAAAACCAGAAAAATAATCATAAAAAATATATTTATTTGTCTTAAAGGTTTTTCAAAATAAACATTGTAAATCACATGTACCTCCTCCAGTAGCTTAGAAATCTGGTTCCAGGCCAAGCACAGTGGCTCATGCCTGTAATCCCAGCATTTTGGGAGGCTGCGGCAGGCAGATCAACTGAGGCCGAGAGTTTAAGACCAGCCTGGACAACATGGTGAAACCCCATCTCACTAAAAATACAGAATTAGCCAGGCAGGGTGGCACAGGCCTGTAATTCCAGCTTCTCGGGAGGCTGAGACAGGAGAATCGCTTCAACTTGGGAGGTGAAGTTGCAGTGAACTGAGATTGCACCTCTGCACTCCAGCCCGGCTGACAGAGTGAGACTCTGTTTCAAAAAAAAGAATTCTGGTTCCATTACTTAAAAACCAAACACTGATTTGCCTCTAGTGTAAAATGAGCAATGGGCCTTCCATATACAGAAGACACTGAGCACTGTTTTCCTTAGTGAGCAAGGAGACCTCAACCAGTTTTACAGTCCACGAAACTGGGTTCATGTGGAGCCCTCATGCTTCTGACCAAGTCCAAACACAAAAACCATCACACTACTCTGGCAACAACCGGAGTTTGAATTTCAGTGTTAATCTATCAAAGCCCGTCTGTAACCCCCGGGAAAGCTACGGAACGAGATGCCTGCCCCGTAATTCTTAGTGAATGAAGATACAGCCAACAAGGAGGGGAAACAGCATCTTTCTAACCCCAGCTCCGCTTCCTTCCACAGCTGCCGCATTGAGTGGATTGATGATGCTCATTTATTCGGTGATTACATGAGCTTAATGACTCATGTGGCTACCAAGGCCCCCGCCTTTAGCAGAAAGCATACCTGTGTGCTGCTTTCCATCATCAGCACGAGTAATGAGGCAAGGCCCCTTCAGCTTTGCTCTCTGCCTCGCTTTAGGGTAGTATTTCTGGTGTCTGTTTCAGATCCTGGCCCACATTGAGCTGTTATTGGAAAACAGCAATCTATTTCCAGGTTCCCTTGGTAACCTAAGTCACCTAGACTTTGTTTAAATTACCTCCCATGAGCCAAATGCTAGAATTCTAGATGGCAACAGAGTGAAATCACCCCCTCTCTGGGCACAGTGAGTATAAATTTGGCACCGTAGTGTGGATTCAGACTCCCACGTCCCTTTAAAGTTTTTCTAGAACTTCCAACCCAAGCAGAGCTCTGCCTGCCCATCTTCTTTGAAGAACTCAGTATTTCAGCTCTCATAAGGCTTGGCGGGTGTTTCTAGACCTTCCTAGGCACTGAAAACAAGACCACGGAGGACATCCCTTCCTCTGCCCTTTCAGTCTCCCCTCTGCCCTCTTGGTAAGCGATTCTCTTGTCTTCATCCAAGTTTGGTCAAATGTGCAAGCCGCCCTAGGACTAAAGGGTGAAGGAAGGTGGGTTGCAGTCGTGGAAGGTCTGCAATCCCATGTGATTCTGTCTGATGTTGGCAGGTGGGCTCGTGAGTGGATCGCACCCACGTGGTCTCCTCGTTCGCTGGAAATCAGCCAAAACAAGGGCCCTCATTGCCTTGCTCAGGTTGGTTAGAAATAGACAGATGAGTGGAAAAAACATACAAAGAAAGGTTTTTGGCCATGGCAGTGGCTCAAGCCTGCAATCCCAGCACCTTGAGAGGCGGGAGGATCACTTGAGCCCACGAGTTTGAGACCAGCCTAGGCAACATGGCAAAACCCCGTCTCTGCAGAAAAATAGAAAAATCTGCCTGACATGATGGCTCATGCCTCTGGTGGCAGCTACTCAGGAGGCTGAGGTGGGAGAATCACTTGGGTTTAGGAGGCGGAGGCTGCAGCGAGCCATAATCACACCACTGCACTACAGCCTTGGTGACAGAGTGAGGCCCTGTCTCAAAAAAAAAAAAAAGAAAGAAAGAAAAAAAAAAAAAGAGAGAGAGAAATGTTTTCCAATCTGTAGTTAGCATACCAACATAGAGGAGCGTGGCTGCCACTGGGAGCCGGTCAGTGCTCCTATGCTGCAGATTCCTGTGTACAAGCTTTGCTTAAATAGCCCTCCTCATGGAAACTGATAAAGTCTTCGAGGAAAGTCCACAGGGACTCCCGGCCTGAGACGAATGACTGCTAGTGCCTTTCCTTCCTGCCTCCCACATTTTAAGGCAGGGGACTTAGGGCTGATATACACATCACAAACAAGGCAGAAGAAGGCATCTAAGGGAGGTTTGCAAAGGGAGGGGCAATCCCATGTGATTCTGTCTGATGTTGGCAGGTGGGCTCGTGAGTAGATCACACACACACAAACACACTCACACAAAGACTGGTGAGATGCATTGGCTCACACAGGAAATCTTGGCACTTTGGGAGGCCGAGGCAGGTAGATCACTTGAGGTCAGGAGTTCAAGACCAGCCTGGGCAACATGGTAAAACCCCATCTCTACTAAAAATACAAAAGTATTGGGGCGTGGTGGCCCATGCCTCTTATCTCATCTACTTAGGAGGCTGAGACAGGACAAACACTTGAACCCAGAAGGGCAGGGAGGGCAGTGAACCAAGATTATGCCACTGCACTCCAGCCTGGGTGACAGAGCCAGACTATGCGTCAAAAAAAAAAGAAGAAGAAGATGACGCCGGGTGCAGTGGCTCATGCCGGTAATCCCAACACTTTGGGAGGCAGAGGTGGGGGGATCACAAGGTCAAGAGATCGAGACCATCATGGCCAACATGGTGAAATCCCATCTAAATACTACAAATATAAAAATTAGCTGGGTGTAGTGGTGCACACCTGTAGTCCCAGCCACCTGGGAGGCTGAGACAGGAGAATCGCTTGAACACAGGAGACGGAGGTTTCAGTGAGCTGAGATTGTGACACTGCACTCCAGCCTGGGTGACAGAGCAAGACTCTGTCTCAAAAACAAAACAGAGATATACATACACACACTCACTCAGATACACACACACAAATTTACACACAGACACACAACATATAACACACATAGACACAACACCCATGCATAAGGAGACCCAAGCAGACATAGACTCTCTCTGTCTCTTTTTCCCTTTTTCTCTTTCTGTCACACACACACACTGGGGCCACAGCTAGTCTCAACAGTCCCTTTGTGTGAACTAGAAAGAGGCCCCCCCCTTGGGAAGCCACAGGCCCTCAAAGGCTAGATAGATGTCAGACTCTCCTCACCTCTCTGCCAGGTTCCCCCATAGGGCACACAGTACAAGTGCACACAGTGGCCCCGTCTCCATTTCCACTTGTGGATGTGTGGGGTGGGTGTTAGGGGAAGGGGAGACAGCCAAGAGAGAACACGGCTTTTCCTTCCATCACAGACAGTGTTCTGTCCAAAATTGCTCAGGGCTCCTAGGACAGGCCCCATCTCACCCGAGGAGTCCCTCTGAGTGCACACAATTACCTGTTGGGATAGGTGACATTACAGGGCACTTTTCCTGTGTAATTCTCATTAAGCCAGCGATTCGCCAGTGCCTGCTGAATATTTGGCCTCTTCACAGGATCTGGTTCCAGGAGAGAGCGCAGGAAACTGATGGCACCTGAAAGACATTCAGGAAGGAACACACGCATGTTACAGGCTGGACACAGATACCAGGGAAAGTCGCCATCACAAGGGACTGACTCACCACCTCACCTGCCCATCCTGAGCCACTGCTGAGGTGATCTCTCCTCTGGGTCTCTGGGGAGGGTTCTGATTCAATGATTCATAGAGCCTGGTTTCACCCTCCTTTAGACAGGAGGGGTGTTGAAAATCTCATTTCCCCCCAACCTCTTTAAAAAAGACACACCACAGCCAGGCGCAGTGGCTCACGCCTGTAATCCCAGCACTTTGGGAGGCTGAGTTGGGTGGATCACCCAAGGTCAGGAGTTCGAGATCAGCCTGACCAGCATGGAGAAACCCTGTCTCTACTAAAAATACAAAAAATTAGCTGGGCATAGTAGCATATGCCTGTATTCCCAACTACTTGGGAGGCTGAGGCAGAAGAATGGCTTGAACCTGGGAGGCAGAGGTTGTGGTGAGCTGAGATCGCACCACTGCACTCCAGTCTGGGCAACAAGAGTGAAACTCTGTCTCAAAAAAAAAAAAAAAAAAAGACACGCCACATATCCAAGAATTTAAGTTCTCTATCCAAGGGAAGCAACTGGTACATGATAAAGAGAGAACTGGTTTGGGTCTCTCCATTCCCTGTGCTTCCCAATACAACCTGTGGTCTTTTCTTGTTGCTTACAGATGAGCCAAAGAGATGTTCTATTTACAGGTTTGTAGGAAGGAAAGAAAATAAACAGAAGATGCCGCCTCTAAAGGTAGGTTTTTGAGCACTTAGGGAGATGCCAGAAGTGTAGAGCCTTCCTGTGCTAGACCTGCCAACTGGGGACCACAGGACACTCAGAGTCTCAAAAGGCCAGAGGGGCCCTACTTTCTGATCCTTTCCTTTAAAGCCATTCTGCATGGCCGCCCACCTCTTCCCCAAACTCTGTGAATTGATGATGCCACACCCAGGCTGCACAGAGCCCACGCCCACCCAGCCCAGCCCAGCCAATCAGGCTGCCTAGAACCCACGCCCACCCAGCATAGCCCAGCCAATCAGGCTGGTGAGACACCAGAGCGCCACACGTTTTGTTAAAGTGTTAAGAAACCTCTGCATTAGTGACTCCAATTTTAAAATCCAAGCTTGTGTAAAAAGTTCTAGTGAGGACACTGTGAACCCATGACCACTGATGGGTCCCTCCTTTTGCACTGTCTCTTAAAAGGAAGGGGCTGCTGCCAGGCGCACTGGCTCACGCCTATAATCCCAACACTTTGGGAAGACAAGGCGGGTGGATCACGAGGTCAGGAGTTCAAGACCTGCCTGGCCAACATGGTGAAACCCCGTCTCTACTAAAAATACTGAAAATTAGATGGCTGTGGTGGCACGCACCTGTAATCCTAGCTACTCTGGAGGCTGAGGCAGGAGAATCGCTTGAACCCAGGAAGCGGAAGTTGTGGTGAACAGATATCACACCACGGCACTCAAGCCTAGGCGACAGAGCAACACTCCATCGCAAAAAAAGAAGGAAGGGGCTGCTTAGATGGACGGTATGCTAATAAATTTGTCTTTCTTTTTCAAGCCTCTAGAAGTTCACTGCATCACATTAGTCATGCTGAGCACAGTGTGTAACAAAAGGATATAAGAAACTATTGACAACCCTATAAAATCCCTACAACCCCTTTTCCTACCATCCCAGGCAAAAATAATGTTTTGCATGCCCTGGATTTGCTTTCATTTCACAAACATTTGCAGAGCACTTGTCCATCCAAGCACTCGACATAAGAAGCTCATTCATCTCTAAGCAGAATATTTGCATCCTTTAAGATTGGAACACTGGAAACAACTGAATGACAGGTAAAAATACATTTATAATGCACATGGAGCCTTTATTTTGTATTTAATTTATTTTGTATTTTTTGGAGACAGAGACTCACACCATTGTCCAAGCTGGAGTACGGTGACATGATCATGGCTCACTGCAGCCTTGATCTCTCCGGCTCAGGTGACCTTCCCACCTCAACCTCCAAAGTAGGTGAGACTACAGGCATGTACCATCACGCCTGGCTAATTTTTTTTGGTAGAGATGGGGTTTTGCCATATTGCCCAGACTGGTCTCAAACTCCTGAGCTCAAGTGATTCTCCTGCCTCAGCCTCCCAAAGTGCTGGGATTAAGGATGTGAGCCACCACACCCAGCTCATGAAGGCTTTTCTAAGTCTACAGAATGCTCAGCCATAAAAAGCCAAAATAATGGCATGCTTCTCAGCCATAAAAAGGAATGAAATAACGGCATGATAATCATCCATAAAAAGGAACAAAATAATGGCACTTGCAGCAACCTGGATGGACTGGAGGCCATTATTCTAAGTGAAGTAACCCAGGGATGGAAAATCAAACATGGTATGTTCTCACTTATAAACGGGAGCTAAGCTATGAGGGTGCAAAGGCATAAGAATGATACAGTGGACTCTGGGGACTTGGAGGGAAGAGAAGGAGGGGGCGAGGGATAAAAGGCTACACATTGAGTACAGTGTAAACTGCTTGGGTGATGACTGCACCAAAATCTCAGAAATCACCACTAAAAATCTTATGCATGTGACCAAAAACCACCTGTTCCCCCAAAACATACTGAAATTTTGGAAAAAAGAAAATCTAGGCAGGGTGGCTCAAGCCTGTAATCCCAGCACTTTGGGAGGCCAAGGCAGGTGGATCACCTGAGGTCAGGTGTTCGAGACCAGCCTGGCCAACATGGCAAAACCCTGTCTCTACTAAAAATACAAAAATTAGCCAGGCATGGTGGCATGTGCCTGTAATCCCAGCTACTTGGAAGGCTGAGGTGGTAGAACCTCAAGAGAGGTGCTT
Organism: Callithrix jacchus; assembly: GCF_049354715.1. NCBI lineage: Eukaryota > Metazoa > Chordata > Mammalia > Primates > Cebidae > Callithrix > Callithrix jacchus. The sequence continues at coordinate 38,110,991 of NC_133522.1, read as the reverse complement.
GAACCCAGGAGGCAGAGGTTGCAGTGAGCTGAGATCATGCCGCTGCACTCCAGCCTTCCAGCCTGAGTAACAGAGCAAGATTCCATCTTAAAAAAAAAAAAAACAAAAAAAGGAGTGGGCAGAAATACATGCATGGAGGCCACAAGGTACATTTACCACTTACTGTAAGTGTTATCACTGGGTACACAGCTAAAACTTTCCAAAAGTGTACTTTAAAAAAAAATTTTTTTTTAACTTTTATTTTAGGTTCAGAGGTACATGTACAGGTTTGTTATACAGGTAAACTTGTGTCACGGGAGTCTTTCGTACAGATTATTTCGTCACCCTGGTATTAAGCCTAGTACCCAATAGTTATTTTTTCTGCTCCTCTCTCTCCTCCCACCCTCCACTCTCAAGTAGAACCCAGTATCTACTGTTCCCCTCTTTGTGTCCATGAGTTCTCATTACTTAGCTCCCACTTATACATGAGAACATGGAGTATTTGGTTTTCTGTTTCTGTGTTAGCTTGCTAAGGATAATGACCTCCAGTTCCATCCAGGTTCTTTAATAACCCGAAAAGCAAACAGATCTCTGCTTTTCAGAACGTTTATCTCCCTTCCTTTAACACCCCTGCATTGCAAGAGTCATTTGGATCTTAACTAGGGGCATCTGTTGGTCAGATAAAAAAGATGTGGGCTTAATGAATCCAGGTGGGTGGGCTGTTGCATTAACGATGTTTTCTGAGACATTGCTGTTGCTTATCCTCAAAGGACGGGCAACAACCCAGGGTTGCCTCAAAGGACTTGGGCACCAAACCAGGCTTTTTCAGAGTATGATGAACCTGAAGTGCTAAGGACAAACCGAATGTGCATTTTTGTTCTATTTTCATAACCAAGCGCTCTGCATCTTCAAAAACTGCTGATGAGCACAAGTAATTTTAGTTCAAATCTCCACTGACGAATTTTCTTCCTTTGGACGTCAGAGACATTGCATTACTATCCGAAAAGGACATTGAGACTTCCTTAGAGCTCTTTGAAGTTTGTGTTAGGGTCCTGAAAATCCCTATGCCTCATGAGCAAAAGAGATTAAAATATTCCCCACCATCCCGGAAAGCCATGCCAGGCATGGCCCCAGGCCACACACCACCCTCCACCCCTCTAAGATAACACTTAGGTTCTCCACTCAAGCCTGGAAAAATAGTACCACCCTGCTCAACATAACACGCAGTACACCTTCCTCCAATGCAAGCTCCACTTTCTTCCATAAACCATCAGCTTCCCAAAGTCTGGACTGGCTCGTGTGGGCCTCTGAACTTTCTGCCAAGTGAAAGGGCTGCAGGTGACAGACCAAGCCATCACACTTTCACATTAGTGTAGCTAGATTGATGCAAACAGAGACCCTCCCCGCTCAAAGCTCCCTCCTCATCACTTGCCAAGCTAAAGAATTATTTGATAATCTGATAATCGTGCCTTCTGGGGCATCTTTGTTAGCGCTGGCTCAACCCTCATGAAAGCTAACGCTTCTCCTCCAGCTCGACTTCGGAGAATTCATGGCACAAAACCATCGTAACCTGAAGTGACTGCTTGGAATGTATTCTAAATGCTAGCATTGAGGTGTAGGGATGAAAAGGTGAGCAGTCTGAAAAATTTCTCAGCCATGAAAGACATTCACTACTCTGTGACATACAAGTGCCAACCAACAAGCAGAAAGCAAGCGTGTGGAAGAGAGACTTGGAAAGGGCCTCGAAGCTTCACTTTGCAGACAGCGTGATAGAGATGAAGGGCCATTCTTTGGAAGCATGTTCTGTGGATTCACAAGGGCAATAATGTTGTTTTCAACTCAAGTTTGGTAAAAATTATTCCAACTTAATCTTTTAAAAGAGCGGGAGAATGAATAGACATGATCATTACATAAATAAGTGACAGGGCTGGGCGCAGTAACTCATGCTTGTAACCCCAGCAGTTTGGGAGGCCAATGCAGGAGGATTGCTTGAGCCCAGGAGTTCAAGACCAGCCTGGGCAACATAGGAAGACTCTGTCTCTGTAAAAAAATACCCCCTACAAAACAATTAGCTGGGCATGGTGGCATGTGCCTGTAGTCCCAGCTACTTGGGAGGCTGAGGCGGAAAGATCGTTTGGTTTGGGAGGTCGAGGCTTCAGTGAGCCATGATGGTGCCACTGCACTCTAGCCAGGATGACAGCAAAACCTTGTCTTAGACAAAAACAAATATGAATGACACAGTCATCCAATTAATAAAGATGCGCCTTAGTGAGACAATAAAATGGACGTATTTTCTATTTGGATTGACTTTACTCAAAACATAAAGACACAGAGATAATAGATGATATCTCCAACTATTGGTGGGGAGGGGACTGTCTTATACTAAATGACATCAGAGAACAGTGAAATAACACAGCATGGTAGGAAAATCTAGGTTTTCAGTCAAGCAGACTTAATCTCTCTGAGACTCTATTTCCTCACTGGTAAACAGTGACTTACCTTGCAGGATTGTATAAAAACACCACCACATGAAAAACACCTACAAAGGATCATTCAGTAAATGGCAGCTACTTGTGTTACTGGGAAACTAGCATTTTTGGATATAAGCAGGGCCAGGCTGGTTGGAAGGGAGAGGAGATAAACTTGGTGGCGTGCAAAGGACTGGAAAAAGTGGAGGCCGTCAAAAGGGCAGCAGCTGACCCTCAATACTGAAGCCATTCACTCTATACACAAGAAAAGACGCCCCGGGCTGCCTCGGCAGCTGGTGCACTGCTCTGGACCCTACTGGGTCAGGACAATTCCCAACCCTGAGTCATCACAATCGTCTATGAGGCAGCTTTCCAGGTCACACAGGCACTTTAACACCAGAGTCAGCAACTTGGAGTCGAGGAGTATCTATCATGTGCAAACACTACACTTGACTCCTGCCTCAAAGGATTTCAATGCTAGTTGAAAAAAGATATTTCTATATCCCAATAGTTATTTTAAAAGTGGGGGTGGGGAGAGCATCCGATTCCTTAATTAGAAAACCAGATACAGAAATGCAATTCACGCTTGACAAGTCAAGGCAACAAAGTCCTGTAGGAACGTGAAGATCTTCAACAAGCACGCACAGAGCTCAAGGCCAAAGCGTGAGCTGTCCGCTCAACGCAGGAGCTATGTGAGGTTGGCCAGCAAATCCAGTGATGCTGAAACTGCCAGGAACATTTTTAATATGTCTTCTTTGGGACTACATTTGCACTACTTTTTTTTTTGAGACGGAGTTTCGCTCTTGTTACCCAGGCTGGAGTGCAATGGCGCGATCTCGGCTCACCGCAACCTCCGCCTCCTGGGTTCAGGCAATTCTCCTGACTCAGCCTCCTGAGTAGCTGGGATTACAGGCACATGCCACCATGCCCAGCTAATTTTTTGTATTTTTAGTAGCGATGGGGTTTCACCATGTTGACCAGGATGGTCTCGATCTCTTGACCTCGTGATTTACCCGCCTCCGCCTCCCAAAGTGCTGGGATTACAGGCTTGAGCCACCGCGCCCGGCCTTGCACTACTTTTTGACATCTTCAGAACTGCAACTTTTGCTTCTTCAAGGTTAAATTTAATTTTCACAATAAAAAAAGATTAAAAATAAAAAAAAAACAAACACGTAGAGCCAGGCCGGCTAAGATCGTGTAATACTATTGAAAGTAAAAACAAGGTATGGTTCTGAAGCAATGAGACTGATTATTTTCTGTTATTAACCTACCTGCACTCGTCTGCTCCTTTTCCCACAGCTGTGTGGGGCTCATGCTAATGCTAATCAATAAATATTAGCTCATGCTAATCACTTTCAACACACATGGTAGGGTTGCACTGCCCCACTCTCTTGAGCTGGTTGAAGCCATGTGCGATGTTTTAGAAAGATCTCACTTATAAGCAGAAGATTGGTGGAAGATTAGTTGTTGGTGAAAGAGCTTCTCTTTCTCTTTTCCTCTCTCCCTCTGCATGAACCAGAAATGTTGGAAATGGTGGCTTCAACATCAGCCATAGGCCCTTAGCTGGGCAGAACCTTTCAATGTTTGATCCAACTTTCAACTGAGATGTAGCATGAATGAGAAATAAACCTTAGTGGTCCTGAGCCACTGAGACTTGGGAGCTGATTGTTACTGGTCTATTCTGACTAATACAATGAAATTGTTCTCCTGCTCCTTAGGCTCTTGCGGGGTTCAAAGACAGCACTGTCTGCCATTCCCAACTGTGGGGGGTACATTCATCTACCTATTGTCCTTTGTTATGGGTCACTTGGATAAAACAGGCTCTGAACCCTCAAAGAAACTTCGGCGTCGCTCTGAGAGATGGCAATATTTGTGACTGTGTAACCCCTACAGAGACTGCTTTGAAAGACTGCATTAATTTGGAAACATCACATCTTATTTGTACTGCAATGAGATATTATTAGACCCCTCTCAGAATGACTAAAATAAAAAATAATAATAGCATCAAATGCTGGCAAGGATGCAGAGATCATACACACACTGCTCAGGGGAATGCAAAATGGTCCAGCCACTCTGAACAAGAAGCTTGGCAGTTTCTTACAAAACGAAATACGTGCTTACTACCCAACCCAGCAATTCACTCTTAGGCATTTGTCCCAGAGAAATGAAACGATATTCACAGAAAAACCTGAATATGATTGTTCACAGTATCTTTATTCATAATAGCCCCAAACTGGAAACAACCCAACGGTCATTCCTTCAATGGGAGAGAAACTAACTGCACCAATAAAAAGAAATGACTCGGATGATCTCAGGGCATTATGCTGAGTGGGCAAAAAAAGGTGACTTACATATAGCATTTTTGAAATGACAAAATTATAGATGAGACAGGGTCGTGGTTGACAGGGCTTAGGGAGAACAGGAGGAAGGGAGGTGGCTATGGCTATGGAGGAGCAGCACGAGGGAGGGAACTGTCTTACACCTTGACTCTGGTGGCTTCACACATATGACACGTGATAAAACTGCACAAAATTAACACACACCAACACACATGAGTGTACATAAAACTTGTAAAATCTGAATAAGGTCAATCATTCTTAATTTCCCAGCAGTGATATATTACCACAGTTATAGAATATATTACTATTGGCCAGGCATGGTGGCTCATGTCTGTAATCCCAGCACTTTGGGAGGCCGAGGTGGGCGGATCACCTGAGGTCAGGAGTTCGAGACCAGCCTGACCAACACGGAGAAATCCCATCTCTACTATAAACACAAAAAATTAGCCAGGCGTAGTGGCATGTGCCTGTAATCCCAGCTACTCAGGAGGCTGAGGCAGGAGAATCACTTGAACCCAGGAGGCGAAGGTTGCGGTGAGCTGAGATTGCACCATTGCACTCCAGCCTGGGCAACGAGAGCGAAACACCGTCTCAGAAAAAAAAAAAAAAGAAGAATATATTACTTTTGGGGAAAACTGGGTGATATGGTTTGGCTGTGTCCTCACCTAAATCTCACCTTGAATTGTAATAATCCCCATATGTCAGGGGCAGGGTCAGGTGGAGATAACTGAATCATGGGGGCAGTTCATACTGTTCTCATGGTAGTGAATAAGTCTCATGAGATCTGATGGTTTTATAAATGGATTTCCCCTGCTTAAGTTTTCTTGCCTACCATCATCTAAGACATCCCTTTGCTCTTCCTTCACCTTCCACCATGACTGTGAAACTGTGAGTCTGTTAAACCTCTTCCTTTATAAATTACTCATTCTCAGGTATGTCTTTATTAGCAGCATGAGAACGGACTAATACACTGGATGAAGGTTATTTGAGTCTCTTTGTATTATTTCTAGCAATTGTGTGTGAATCTACAATTATGTCACAACAAAAAGTTTTTAAAATCATCTTATGTGATAAAAAAATACTTTTTACTCTCTATCCCCTTATCCCAATTTATTTTCTTTACAGCATTTAACATTACCAAACATCACGTTTATTACTCATTTATTTAGCCTCCCCTGCTGATATAAAAGTTTTATAAGGGTAGAGACAGGTTTGTTCTCTGTCTTCCTTAATCTAAAACACACCTAGCACATAATTGGTGCACAATACATATTCATGGCATAAGCTAATGAGTATGAAATGTGGAACGAATGAAAGAATGAATGAATGAGGACTCCTCAGTGCTCTGCCACACTTTCAACATTTCTGAAAGCTCTAAAACTTAAATATAACAACTGGTTGGACATTTTGCACATTTTCTAACTCCAGGAGTTATGACTATCAGTGCAGAAATATTTCTTGTATAATGACAGAGCTGTAACTTATCTTCCTGAGGACTTAATGCCTCCTTTGCTTTCAAGCCTCCAGAGAGTCTACCCTCCCTAACAAAGGTGACAGTATGAACTGAATTAGATAATTGCATTCAGGAATATGTCTCCACGTGGATTCCTCTTGGCAAGATAAATTCAGGGTCAGCTTCATGCATGCTTTTAAACTTACAAGAAAAATGCACAGCAGTAGTAAAATAAAATGCTACATTTTAACTGTGTATCGTAAGTTGCAGTTAAATAACTGCTTTCTTCCTTGGTCAAAAGCCTTATCTTGGTGACGCTGAGTTTATTCTAAGGAGCCAATTAAATGATCATCAAAGCCAAGCCAAGGCCAGGAACTTGAATTTTGAACCAAACAAAAGAACAAATTGTACTAATTTACTGGATCTGAAGCTGAACCTTAATACAGCCTGCTTACTGAAATGTGAACCAGCTAAAGTTCGAGAGAACTTTTCAAACACACCTAATGACTCAGTCCAATCACGTAACTTAACCTCTATATAATTAAGGCTTTTAAATGGGCTAAAAAACTCAACTAACAAAACAAATGACAGCCCCAACTTGAATGCAACGAACATTTCTTCACGGTGAATTGCAGGAAGAAGACATATTGGAGGGTTTACGGTCACATTTCCAATATATCTTCTTTCTGCAATTCTATCAACATCATAATACAGTGAGTTTTAAAACAATCAAGCCTGCAATTATTTTTCAAATGGAGAATATCAGATCCTTTGAATCTATGTGTTTTGTGCAGGAGAAAGGAGGACTTAGGGGTTCAGAATCATAACGAAACAGGAAAGGGTACAGGTAAAAAAAAGGCTGTTGAGAGACGGGAAACCCAACCACCCCTTGACACTTCATTTTAATACTAGAAAGAAACTTACAGTCATGAAATAGACATAACACCATTGCAGCAAAACAAATACAGCTTCACAGGTGGACCCCAACTGGTCACGACAAAAGTCCTGAACCATGATATAGAGCAGCAGGTGCATTACCTGTGGAGAGCTGGGTGGGGAGGGGGTTCATATCTTTGTCCACCATCTTCTGGTACAAAGCCCTCAGGCTGAAAGGCTCCACCGTGAAAGGCAGCGTCCCGGTCAACATGGCATACATATTCACACCTCTGAAAAGAGACAAAACGCATGAAACTGGAGTCAGGTCCCCTGCGGAGGGGAAGACTGGGGATGAGGGCTTCACTGAAGCGTCGGAGCTGCTGCTTCCATGCCTACTGCAACAGGCCCTTTTCAAAGTTATCTTTGTAGGACACTCAGTGTCACATTGAAAGGCTTGGTTGAGGCCGGGCACAGTGGCTCATGCCTGTAATCCCAGCACTTTGGGAGGGGGGTCACCTGAGGTCAGGAGTTCGAGACCAGCCTGTGCAGCGCCTCCGTCCTCAACCTCTGCCTCATCAGCCTGGACCACTACCTGCTCATCCTCTCGCCTGTGACAAGCTGCACATGAAGCTCCCGTGCACCGCAGTGCCCATCTCCACTAAAAATACAAAAATTAGCTGGGTGTGGTGGCGGGTGCCTGTAATCCCAGCTACTCAGGAGGCTGAGGCAGGAGAATCACTTGGACCCAAGAGGCAGAGGTTGCAGTGAGCCGATAACACGTCATTGCACTCCAGCCTGAGCAACGAGTGAAATTTTGTCTCAAAAAAAAAAAGAAAGAAAGAAAGAAAGGCTTGGGTGAGAGCACTTGAGTGCGAAGACCCGGAAGGGGACCACAGAGAAAAACAGGAGTTTCAAGAGAGTCAGAAGGCAACCATGGCCCTTCGCTCTCTCTGAATGCTAGGGCAAGAAGAAGTCAAGAGCAAGGAGACCCAGAGCAATGTAAGAAACACCTGGGACATGTCAGGAACCTCGAATAAGAGTAGACCTGCCATTACGTGGTTTTCCAAGGATGGCTTACAAGGTGGTACCTGGGAAAGGCTGACCAAAAACTACAGGAGAAGCCCCCCCACCGGAAGCTCCAGTCACAGCCAAACTGGTGAGCCAGGTTACCACTCAGCCCTCAGAAATGAAGCCTAATACCAAAAACCAGTGTTTTGCTCTACTCTTAAATTTTGCCTTGGTTTGTAACTAGAGAAATTTCTGGGGAGGTCCTCTTTCTTCCCCTCCTGATTTTTTTTATTGTTTATTGTGAGATTCTGCCACCTGGCCCCAACCCAACATCTTAGATGTGGTTGAAATACCTTCTGAGTAGGCTTAACTGCACCTATCCAAAGCCAATCTAGAGAACAGAAACATCTTCTCGGAGGATTTTTATTTTCCTGATGTGCAAATCTAATATCATTTTGATGAGATTTCCTGATGGGGATGAAATGCCTGCCTACAGAGAGGTCTCAAGTGCTCAAAAGCACCCAAGGGAATATACTTTAAAAACAGGCACTAAGATTTTCAGTCAAAACAAATCCAATGAGACTGATTGAAATTAAGACCCTCGAGGCCCAATTCCATGGAGGCACCTCTGAATTATGCCATTTCAGATAATGACAGATACTGGAGCCTACAGCTCCCGCTAGAAATCATTCTCAAATTTCAGACATATGGTAAGACCTGGCTCCCACTCAAGTGGAGTTAGTTCCGAACTCACAGTGGAGTTAGGGGACAGATGCATAAACATTCATTCCACAGATACTTGCTGGATGGCTCTCTGCTCCAGGCAAGGCTATAGGTGCTGGGTACTGGGGACCAGAGAAAGACCTGCCCTCTTGAGTTTTGAGTGAAAAAGAAGACAGGCAAGCAACAGGCAAACAAGTAGATATGCACAGTCCTTTCAGGCTGTGATCAGTGCAAAAGGAATAAGAAAATGCTGAATTGCACCACTTTTGACTAGAGGAGGAGTTCAATGAAGGGAGAAAGAGAACTTAGAAACAGGTATTGAAGAGGGGAGGCTGCACAGGTGGTGACTGCATATGTGTGAGCTCATGTGTCTTTGGCTGGCTGGGCATGAGGATGGAGAGATAAAAAGTGCATAAACAAAGAAATGGAAACAAGAATGAACAAGGCACAGAAAAAGAAGTAAAAAAAAAAAAAGAATGAACAAGGCACACACAGAACGATTTGAGCAGCATTTCCCTCTGTGTGTTTAGTGGAACTCATCCCCCAGGAGAGGAATAGAGGTTAGGGGGATACACGTGGTATGGCCAAATAATTTGGGAAGTGGTTGTATAAGAGCATTAAGAGGGCTCAGAATGGAAAGTAGAAAACTATGGCAGGAAAGCAGCAGGTTGTTGTTAAAATCAGAATGGGAATGATGGCACGCAACAGCAAGGGAAAGGCAAAAACGCACTGGAGACATTTGAAGGGCACATGCCAGGTGGCAAACTTAGAAATACAGGACCAATGGTGGTAAGAGAAGAGGAAGCTGAGGAAGAGAGACAGGTTAGGGATGCAGGGAAGGAGGATTAGAGCTAGCAATGTTTGAGAATGTACTACGCAATGCTGCACTTTGAGTCTGTTTGAGGTAGAGCTAAACATTCTTGCTTCAAAAAATTCTTGGAGATCGGTAAGAGGGTCCCCACATTACAGAGTTTTGCATACAGAGAGGCATGGCTTTTGTGGATGGAAACCCTCTGGCACATGCCACAAAACTGTTGCTGGGGACTACTGAACAGCCTCCAAGACAAGCTTTTTCCAGTGCTTCTGAGCCAGCCTGTTCTATCCAGAACAATTCTAGGCATAAGTGAAGCTTTCCAAGACTAAGCCAACGTCTACATGTTCAGTTCATTGGTTGTGGAACAACAGCAGTTGCTCTTCCATGGCCAACACTTAGCATCTTGGAAAACTAGAACCAGGATCTTTCCACCCTTCTGGGTCTTCCCTAGGCCGGGACCTCAGGCCCTTTGCCTGGGCTTTATTTGGGAGTCTCCTCAACAACCCTGTTCTCTGCCCTGAATACACACCAGTGGATTCATGCAGTTAATGAGCTTTAATGTTTCCATGCTACAGAGCAAAGACCTCCTATTTCAACAGAGTTGGGGTGAATTGAGTTAAGGTGAGGAAAAAACCAAACCAGGATCTGCCCCTGCCCACCACCTCTGAGTCCCTAATCTTGGCTCTGATATTCATACCTAAAGCTGAAGAGCCTGCTATTTATACAATAGCATTTTTTCCTGCAGTAAGTGCTTCACAATGCCTGACTCATACAGTGTTTCTCAAACTGAGGTACATCCTCAGGGGTTCAGCAGGTCTAATTTTTATTTCCTTCTCGGGAATAGACTAAAACATTTCACAAAGCATGCCCAGGGACGTCAGAGGGCCATTGTACAGCTAAGAACTTCCTCCACCACACACACCCAGTTTCAGTACCTGTTTTTATATTTCTTTACCAACGTATTATTTTTGCAAAAAAAAAAAAAAATCACTCATAGCCTAATGAGAAGGAAGCAGAGGTAGACCTAATGTGCCAGTGATACGTCTGTGCTTCTACCAGGAGAAAGGAAAGTCTCCTGATGACTGGAGGCATGGGTGGTTCGTCCTCGGACCACTGGTATCAGCACCACCTGAGAACTTGTTGAAAAAACACACATTCAGCCAGGTGCGATGGTTAACACCTGCAATTCCAACAATTCGGGAGGCTGACGCGGGTGGTTCTCTTGAGCTCAGGAGTTTGAGACCAGCCTGGGCCACATGGTGAGACCCCGTTTCTACAAAAAATAGCAAAATTAGCCAGGCATGATGACATGTACCTGTAAGTCCCAGTTACTTGGAAGACTGAGGTGGGAGGATCACTTGGGCCCAGGAGGTTGGGGCTGCAGTGAGCTATAAGTATGCCAGTGTACTCCAGCTTGGGTGAGAGAGCGAGACCCTGACTCTTAAAAAAAAAGAAAGAAAGAAAAAAGGGCCGGGCGCAGTGGCTCAAGCCTGTAATCCCAGCACTTTGGGAGGCCGAGGAGGGCGGATCACAAGGTCAAGAGATCGAGACCATCCTGGTCAACATGGTGAAACACCGTCTCTACTAAAAATACAAAAAATTAGCTGGGCATGATGGCGCGTGCCTGTAATCCCAGCTACTCAGGAGGCTGAGGCAGGAGAATTGCCTGAACCCAGGAGGCGGAGGTTGTGGTAAGCCGAGATCGCGCCATTGCACTCCAGCCTGGGTAACAAGAGCGAAACTCTGTCTCAAAAAAAAAAAAGAAAGAAAGAAAGAAAGAAAATGCACATTGCTGGGTGACACTCCACATCTACTGAATCGGAAAGCCTGGGTTTTGCTGCAAGCCCTCCAGGTGCCTCTGATGCGTAATCAAAAAATTTGAAAGACCCTGGAAGAATGAAAATGTTGAGGGGAGTTGAGGCATCAGATGAGCCTGACAAGCTCAAAGAGCCTGTGCCCAGCAGAGACTGCACTCACGCTATGCGCACCCACTCCCTTCCCACCAAACATTAGCCACTGCATTCATGTTGCCCATTTCAATATTCTGGGGTTCTTCTGCTCTCGGTTATATTTAACTTGTAAATAAGTCTTGGTTTTTCAGTTGTACAGGGCCATAAAATAAAAGAGTTTAATTTGGGGCTCGTGTACATACAAAATTAGCTGGGCATGGTGGCACAGGCCTGTGATCCCAGCTACTTGGGAGGCTGAGACAGGAGAATCGCTTGAACCCGAGAGGTGGAGGTTGCAGTGAGCCAAGATCGTGCTACTGCAATCCAGTCTGGGCAACAAGAGCAAGACTCCATCTCAAAAAAAGAAACCCTCCTGTCAACACATAGTTATCAAGAATGTACTTCCTTTAAAAAGACAGTGTATAATACTCAAGTTTGAAGAACACTGCTCTATGGCCCTTTATATTCCCTTTAATCTTTAGGTGACACCTAGTTTCCTGTCCCAGGTGGGGGTATCGTATAGTGCAAATGCCTCTAAGAAATAGAATGTCATGATAACGGGAAGGGAACCCCACTAAAGGGGTTTGGAGAACACATGGGGCCAGAAGACCAACTCTAAAGCCTGTATGAATGTTTCTTTCTTGAAGGAGACCTTGAGACACCAAACTGCTTGCCTACTTGTCACCAACTGGCTTCAAGAGATGCCAAAAGTTTCCTCAAGTCACTGCATATTACACTGGTCTTTGCCTCTCTCCATCATCTGGCTGGGACAACAGGTAAGTTTAACAGATGCTTGTCTTCAAGACGGCGCTAGAGCCATCCAGGTGGCAGGTCTGACCAGAGTTCAGCAAGCAGTTTCCAAGGTAACTTTGCTGACTTGACAAACTGACTCCAGAATTCCATTTCTTTCGGAGGACTTTATCATGAAAAAAACAAAAACAAAAAAACTTAAGTCACAAAGCCTTAAGGAGGACCCACCTCTCTCATCCATAAGATGTGGGTAATAATAGTACCTACCTCCCAGGCTGTACGATGGCCCCATCAACTAAGCCACAGAAAGACCTGAATTCTGTAGCTGAAATAAATCAAGCTTGATAAATTGGGATCTATCGTTTCATCAAAAAAAAACTTTCTTAAAGTAAGAGGGGAAAATCTACAATTATATTTGTACCGTATTGCCAAGTAAGATTGGAAACCTACATGAACAGTCATACAATCCTAGCTAGGAGATTTTAAAAGGGAAACCAGATTGAGTATCTTAATTCCTCTCCCCCAGAGTCTGCATACATGTTTAATATCTGGATAAAGAGAAACCTAGTCCCTTTGACATTTCAGAAGTATGTGAGGATACCAAGGGAAAAATGTGGAATGCAGTTTATAAACCTCTGTAATCCCATAGAATTAGGAGGAGTTTCAAAACATGTTCAGAATTTCCTGATGGGTCTTTTGAAATATGGCCCAGGGGCTTTCTGGATTCTCCGTGGCAGACATGGGATTCCCAAGAATCAAAGACAGTCTTAACAAATGAGAGGGATGAGAGCCTAGGACGAGAGAGGCCAATAATCAAATATGACCGGGGGCTTTTCCCAGCAGTATGAAATAGGGTGAATCATTGCCGGGTGGAAGAAGACTCAAAGATACTAGGCAGTGTGGAATACTCTGATCTCAACAGAGGAAGAAAGGCAGACACTGAGGGTAGCTGAAAGAAGAGGAAAAGGGGCCTTACTTATGAAATACAAACGGGGAAGTTTTGGAATTAAAAGTCAAAAGCCAAATGGTCATCCTGTTATTTAGTCTGGTACACAACAAAATATTCCCTGGAGGAAGGGTTAACCTGCCATCCCAAAAAGGGAAGATATGGAGGCAGTGCTCCGTGGAGAAGTCGCTGGCAGTTTTAACAAGATGCAAGGGACAAAGCAATGGACAGAGCCACCCTGGCAGGTGGAGGGAGGGTCTGATTACTTGTTCTTAAGGGGCATGTGGTCAGGAGACTCGGAAACTGCCCAGTTTACAGGGTGCAGCCAAGAGGACCTTCAGGAGATCCACGTGCTTCTGTGTGGCTCTCCAAGAAAGACACTGCCTTGGATAAATTAAAAATAACTTGCCACCTCAAAGGAATATCTTTCCATCTTTCAGTATCAACTTTTAATAATACAACTTCCAATTTAAGGTCTTGAAAGCAGACTAGGAACCAATTCATCCATTTGGAAAATCTCAAATTTCACCACTGTTCTATTAAATGGTCTATGTTTAGCAAGAAATTATTTTCTTGTGGATTTCAAGAACGTTGTTTCTTTTCCTTTCCTTCCTTCCTTTCTTCTGTGTTAAATATACACATTAGCTACAAAAAAATATCATATTTTATAACTGAATAATCTCAGAAGCTAAAGGAAACCTCTCTCTTAAAAGTCAAAAGCCCTAGCTAGGAGCAGTGGCTCATACCTGTAATCCCAGCACTTTGGGAGGCTGAGGCGAGCAGATTACAAGGTCAAGAGTTCAAGACCAGCCTGGCCAATCTGGTGAAATCCCGTCTGTACTAAAAATACAAAAATTAGCTGGGCCTGGTGTCACATGCCTGTAATCCCAGCTACTTGGGAGGCTGAGGCAGGAGAATCACTTGAACCCAGGAGGCAGAGGTTGCAGTGAGCCAAAATTGCACCATCGCACTCCATCCAGCCTGGGCGACAGAGCAAGACTCCATCCTGGGGTTGGGGGGGGAGTCAAAAGCCCTAAAATTCCCCAAAGGAGTCATAGCTTCCCTCCTCCTGCTAGCCTTCATTTTGAGAAGTTCTCAACAGAGAGAAAATATGACTACCATCCTTCTGTATATGGCCCCTGCCAGTAGCTGATGACGTCTGGTAGCACTTTCACAAAACTCTGAGTCTGAGACCAGAACAAATTCTCTCACTCTCCCTCCTGAACACCCAGTTCTATTTGGAGACAGAAGAGCTATCTGGAGACATGGTGCCTCTTGGCCAAGTTGTCTACCCAAAGGTACAGCACTGGAGACAGGGTTTTTTTTCCCACTAAGTGAAAACAGATTCAATGAGTTGCGAAGGTGGACTGAGTGAATCGTGCGTGACTCTCCAGGAGGCACCAGCCTCACACAAATACTTCACCCATCCATCCCAGGGACCCCATGAGCGCAAAGGACAGGTCTAGTCCAGAAATGCTGCATTCTCAATTTTCTCAGGATAGAACTCTGTTTCTGTTCTCCTCACCAGTAGGGATTCACTGAAGGTTGCCAATGAGTATTGCAATGTTCTGAAGATAAAATTAATTTTGATTCTTTTCAATTAAAAAGTACATCTGCATTAAAGTTGTTTTAAATTAGCATGTATGTCACTCTGAGGAAAAGTCGATTCACACTAATAAAAGTTCAGTGCACCAGAATGATCATTTTTGGTTTTTGTTTCTGAAATCTCAAAGTTCATTGAAGACACACACATCTGTATGTTATGTATATAGAATCTGGAGTAAAGTAAAGAAGTGAATTATTTTACAGCTACTTTTTTACGGTCTTGACTATAATGACCACTGAAAATTATGGAAACCCCCCCAAGAAAGTGCACCATTTCCCATTTCCATTGTCAATTGTGGCTTCACTAGAGGAGGGTCCTGGGGGCCCTATTTGTAGGGAAGAGCTTTCTTTCCCAGGGTTTCTTTCAATGTCAGGCTGATTTTTTTTTTTTTTTTTCCTAAATCAGTCTCAGAAGTTGTGGATAAAGTCCCTGCCATCCATCAGGGTCCAAAGCCTTTCCGGGAGGGGAGTTTGCTTTGTTGGAAGTGAACTCTTCATTCTGTTCTTGTTTCAGAGCCATAAAAAGAGAAGTCATTTTATAATAACAGTGTCTAACCCAGGGAGAAAATTGGTTCCATTTTCACCATCATTTTAAACAGCCTTCTAAACTAAATTCACTTTGGGTTTTCCATTTCCACTTCTGCCAGCAAAGTCATGGGCATCAAACAGAAACCTAACCCATATCTCAGACACAATACCCCAAAGCAGTAGAAAATTAATCTCTTAAAAGGTCTGGGCCGGGCCTGGTGGCTCAGGTCTGTAATCCCAGCACTTTGGGAGGCTGAGCCTAGCGGATCACAAGGTCAAGAGATCGAGACCATCCTGGCTAACATCGTGAAACCATATCTCTACTAAAAATACAAAAATTAGCTGGGCGTGGTGGCACATGACTGTAGTCCCAGCTACTCAGGAGGCTGAGGCAAGAGAATCACTTGAACACAGGAGGCAGAGGTTCAGTGAACCGAGATCATGCCACTGCACTGGGTGATAGAGAAAGACTCTGTCTCAAAAACAAACAAAAAAAAAGGCCGGGCACATTGTAGTACAAGCACATTGGAGACCAAGGCAGGTGGATCAAGAGGTCAGGAGTTCAAGACCAGCCAGGCCAACATAGTGAAACGCCATTTCTATTAAAGATACAAAAAATTAGCCGGGCATGGTGACATGCATCTATAATCCCAGCTGCTCAGGAGGCTGAGGCAGGAGAATCATTTGAACCTGGGATGCAGAGGTTGCAGTGAGCCGAGATTGCACTGTTGCACTCCAGCGGGGCAACAGAGCAATACTCTGTCTCAAAAAAAAAAAAAAAACTCTGAAGTTTTATGTTTTGGCCAAGATTAAGAGGAAGAATCAGATGTGTCACACCTACCAGCCTTTTGTTCCCTCTGTCTGGAATATGGTGTTCCCTCTGTCTGGAACGTTTCCCCGCCTGTGCTCCACCAGGCCAACTCCACTCATCTTTCAGGAACAGATCAGTCTTGCATACAGATGCCTTCTCGACTTAACCCAGCTGTGCAGCCAAATGTGCTTGGGCTGCCATAACCAAAAATCTGGTTTTTACTCATCAGTTTACTTTTGACCTTTCCTGGCCTTCTTCCCTGACACCTTCCTCCTCCCATAGCTGGTTCCTTCTGATCCTTAGGATGTGGCTTTGAAGTCCTCTTCAAGAGGCCACTCCATCCCTTTCCCTGAATCCCTCTCACTTCCTCCACAGCTCTTACCACACTCAGTTTATAGTTTTTTTAAAATACCAGCTGTTTGTCCCACCAGCCTGTACATCTCACCAGAGGAAGTATAACACAACAGAAGCAGTAGAGGGTGGTGATTCAGAAGCCTAGAGGCAAATCATGTAGGTCAAATCCTGGCTCTGTCACACACTGGTTGTGTCATTTGAGCAACTGGCTGAGGCTCTTCATGCCTCAGTTTCCATAAATTGGGAATAACACAACACTACCTCAAAGGTTTTTAGGCAGATGGGACAAATCAATACAAGCTGATCGTTACAAAGAGCCTGGCACCTCCCCTCTCTTGCTTCCTCTCCCGCCATGTGACCTCTGCACACACTGGTCCCCTGCACCTTCCACCACAAGTGGAAGCAGCCTGAGGCCTCACCAGAAGCAGATGCTGCCACCATGTTTCTTGTACAGCCTGCAGAACTGTGAGTGAAATAGAGCTCTTTTCCTCATTAATTTCGCAGCCTCTGGTATTCCTTTGCAGCAACAAGAAACAGACAAAGACAGGGGACCTTGTGGTCTTTCAGGCTCCCATAGCCATGTGCATGTGTGTGTGCGTGTATTCTTCCTGTCATAGCTTCCCATTTAGCATAAATGAGTTCTCTGTTAGGAAAGTGATTATAGACTCACATATTCATAGTCATCCATTCAATACATATTTATTGAGGGAAGACAGTGTGCCAGACACCTGTGAGAGTTCTTAAATCCATAATGGATTTCCTCCCATATACAACTCTGATCCACTGGTATTAGCTGCCAGGAGTCCCAGCTGTATTGAGAGGGATTCAGAGGACTTCTCAGAAGCGAAGTCTGTGACTAGCCATGCCCTAGAAGAGAAGGCATCCTCTCATCCTCTGCTGTTCCTTGCTCCACTCCACCAGCTCCATGTGGCCCCATCATCAGCACACACACACTGCCCACATGCAGCCTGCACACAAGACCACACCTGCGAAGGGACTGGGAGCCCAGGCTTTGGCAAAGTGCAGCGCCACTACAGGTGGGCTCATCTGGGCAATGCTCAACCCTCTTTTCTGTCTGTGCAAACTGGGGGCAAGAGATGTGCCTCACAGGACTGAGGATCCGGAGTGAATGACTGGAGCACCCAGGAAAGTTCTGGGAATTCTCCCTATCTCTCCATATCTTGCTCTGGTCTGTTTCTTCTCAATTTCTAACCAGAACATCCTGAGCGCCTCTCACTGCTAAACCTTTGGCTGATCCACATTCCTCTGTTTGCTTTCTCTGCCAGCTTCTGCCCTGACTTTCCAGCTTCTGTTTCTCTGGATGAAATGCCCACTCCTTCCTCCTGTCCGTCTTTCACTTTTCCCTTCCATCCTCCTTCCTTCCCTCCTTCCCTGCTTTCCTTTCTCCTCCTTCTCACCTTGCTTTTTTTCTCCTTCCCTTCCTCCAGGCTCCACCAGGTGTTGAGGAAATCCTGGGAACAAGCCAAGTGGCCCCTGCCCTCTCAGCTGCAGCCCAGAGAGTTCTAGCAGGTGGACAAAGACCTCATGGTGAGGCCCAGGAACACAGAGAGCAGGGGGCTGGAGGGGACATGGGAGGGCTGCCCAGAGGATCCGGCACCCAACAAAACAAGACAGAAAAGGAGAGGGTTCCAGGCTGAAGGATCTGTGCGTGTAAGGCTGGAATGTAACAGGCACAGGCTGTGTTCAGGGAACAGGAAACAATGCCAAGTTAGCCAGAGAATAGGTGGGGAGAGATGGGAAGGGGGCATGCCTTCAACAAGGCCACAGGGCAAGCAAGGGCCCCCGCCTGCCACGTGGAGAGCTGGGGCTGTATCCTAAGACCCCGAAAGGACACTGCCTGGTTCAAATCTCACTCCACCATTTAGCAGCTGTGTGACCTTGGGTGATTTTATTCATTTCTCTTATGATGGGTTTTTTCTTCCATAAAATAGTGTAATAGAGAGTAACAATTGCACCGGGTCATTGTGTAAACTAAGGGACATGATGTCTGGCACACATCAAACACTGAGCAAGGGTTAACTTTTCTGCCAACCTGGACAAGAGAGTTAGAGTGAAGAGAGGCAGGGGAGTTCCAGAAATATGCCGGATCAACACACCCTTCACGCAAACAAGCCCTTCTTGTCTCTCTATATATACTTTTTCCACTCTTGTTGCTCCGCCTCCCAGGTTCAAGCGATTTTCCTGTCTCGGCCTCTAAAGTA
The DNA here is from genome assembly GCF_049354715.1 of Callithrix jacchus. Classification (NCBI taxonomy): domain Eukaryota; kingdom Metazoa; phylum Chordata; class Mammalia; order Primates; family Cebidae; genus Callithrix; species Callithrix jacchus. Next base: position 38,092,166 of record NC_133522.1, on the reverse strand, counting down.
GCTGGGATTATAGGCATGCACATGTACCACCATGCCCGGCTAATTTTGTATTTTTTAAGTAAAGACGGGGTTTCTCTATGTTGGTCTCAAACTCCTGATCTCAGGTGATCCGCCTGCCTTAGCCTCCAAAAGTGCTGGGATTATAGGCGTGGGCCACCACGTTGCCTATATCTTACTCAGGACCTCACTCTGTCCAGCTCCTTCCCCTATGGCAAAGGATTGAGTCCTACCCCAGAATCCAAGACTCTGAGCTAACCCTGTACTCAGGGTATGCTGAAGGGGGGTGACTCACTGGGATCATGAGGGACCCAGGCTCTATCTGTGATGCAACTGAGGGTTCATCCTTCAAACAGTCATTGTGCTTACCCTGGTGGCCCTTCCTGTACCTGACCCTGGGAACAAAATGGTGAACCACACCAATCAATTCCCTCCCCCTGTGGAGAGTCCTTGCTGGCTGGGAGACAGGAGAGGAAAAGATTTAGAACAGGAAAAGGACAGGCAGTGAGAGGTGGTGAAGAGGAAATTAAAAGGGTGAGAAGAGAGTATGGGGGACTCTCTGGCAGGGAATTCAGAGACGGTCTCAGCAGTGGTGCCATTGGATTGGGACTGGGATGTGGGAATGGGCGGGCCATCCAAAGAGCTGGGAAAGGGCATTCCAGGTATCACAAGTGAATAGCCAGGTTCATGGTTCATGCCTGTAACCCCAGCACTTCGGGAGGCCGAGGCAGGTGGATCACCTGAAGTCAGGAGTTCGAGACCAGCCTGACCAACATGGTGACACCCCACTAAAACTCCACTAAAAATACAAAAATTAGCTGGGCTTGGTGGCATACACCTATAATCCCAGCTGCTCAGGAGGCTGAGGCACAAGAATCACTTGAACCCAGGAAGGGAAGGCTGCAGTAAGCTGACATCACACGACTGCACTCTAGCCTGGGTGACAAAGCAAGACACTGTCTCAAAAAAAAAAAAAAAAAAACCTCAGAGATGGGAGAGACAAAAGGGAGGCCAATGTTTTGTCTGAAGAACTGTGAGCAGAGGGCAGGGCAGTGCCCGGGGAGGCAGGAGACATGAGAACAAGTCCGCAAGGAGTGCAGGCCAGGCAGCAGGATGAGTTTCACACGGAGGGCGGTGGGAAGCTAAGGGCCAAGGAAGGGACAGAAATGAGTCGTGAGGATAGAATGCGGGCTCTGTGAGGGCAGGACTTCTTTTCTTCTCTCCTCAGCCCCTCAGTAAGTTTTGGTAGAGGCCACTCTGACAGTTTGTGCAGAAAACACCAGAAGGAACAGAGATGCAGCCCCAAAGAACCCCTGACGACATGCTCCCTCGGCCTGTCACCTAATGCATGCCATCAATACTCAAGCATGATTTCCCAAGACAGGCACGGTGGAGACAGCAGGAGGAAGAGTCACTTTCAGAAGCTCGATAACTCACATGGACCAGACATCGATTTTGGGGCCATATTTCTTCCTGGCGAGCAGTTCGGGTGCGGCGTAGGCGGGGCTGCCACACTGTGTGCTGAACGGATCCGAGTAACCCAGGATCCCTGCGCAGTTGCTCAAACCAAAGTCTGCAAAGAGAGGAGAAAACAAGCTCTGAATCAGAAAACTGCGGAAATGAAGAGGGGGGGAAAATAAAAAATAAAAAGGGCAGCAGGAAAGGAAACATTCTCTCAGGCTAACACATAATTTAGCATCCTAAAGAAAAACGTAGCAGCTGCAAACCATAACCTCTGGATAGGAGACTCAAGGCGAAAGAATGTCAGGTGCTGGTTCCCTGGCTTAGCTGAGAGCACATGACACCGGGCCTCACTGTAAAAGCCAGCTAGAGCGAACGGTATGCTGCACAAAAACCTATTTCCATCCACTCTTGTAAATGAGTCACCCGGGGAAAAAAAGAGAGAATTTGCTTTCTAGGACCAAGGCAGAAAGAAAGAACAGGCACAGGGGATTGGAGGTAGCTTCCAAGCCGCCAACTGGGGAAAAGATGAAGGAAGATTGATTTTCCCTGTGTCACCCTCAGTGACATTCGATCCAGCCATTTACAGTTGACTTTTTCAGTTGAATGTTTTCGTTTCATGGAAGCCTTTTTAAAATTCCCCCAAAGACATGCAGCACATATAGTGACTAGAAGAGGGGAAAAATATGCCCACCAGTACAGACAACCCTGAATGTTGGCTGGAAAAGTAGCACCAGAAAAATGGCGATGCAAACTAGACAGAGCGACCTCATGGCGCCGCTTTGTTCCTGGATGATTAACATACCCAGGAAGAGGGGGTAGAAAGTGCAATGCAGCTATAGCGACTTCGGGTCTACTATGCCTTCTGCCCCATGTTTACCTTTTGATCTTAAAGATACTGAAACTGGCAGGTAATTAGAGAGCTGTTAGTGTTATGCCCTCATTCGAATCTTTCCCTAATCTTTGTTGATCTCAGAATTAAGATCACAGTTCATCCTTTGAACTTCAGTGTAAATATTATGGTCCAACCCCCCTCAAACAGAAGACTCAGGCTGCAGGGCTCAGGCAGAGACAGGCTTCCAGTCTTGAACGAGACTCTCGAAGTTTCTCAATCGGCAATATGATGTCTAGTTTCATGAGTGTATTTTCAGCTCTCTCTAACATGTCTCCACCTGCAAGGCACATTACTGCAAGGAATGTTGTAGGAAATCTCAGGGGAGGAGGAATACAGTCCAGTCCGTGAAGTCAATTGCACACCATGGATCAAGATGTCACAGCCAAAAAGTTTTCCAAAAGTCATTGGGTTAAGCTTTTCTAAAGAGAATCCCATCCAAGCGGACCTCAGAAAACTCTTAAAGGCTCTAAATGTCACCCAAACACTTCAGCCCTAACTGTAAGAGGGAATGGCGAACAAACCAACTAGGAATGCTGCATGTTCAAACACTGAACTTTTCTTTTGTTTTTTATGATTCCATTTTTCTCTCTTAACCTCTTTCCCTCTCTCCTCCTTGATTCCCCTACTCTTCACCCCAACCTTCCCCCACACCCCATTTCCTTTCCCATCAACCCAGCCAGCGCCCATAGACCCCACAAACCCTGCCCAAGGTAAGTCCTTCAGGAGAAGAAAAATCATATCATGCTTTAAATTGGAGGGTTGTTTGATTGCTTTCAGTTTGAAAATGAACCTAAAAGAATGTTAAGGAACAAACAAATGCATGAAGACCACCTACGTTGAGAGACAGCACCATCAAATAAAAACAGTAACAGCTGGGGAGCCCCAGTGTCCTCAGAGTCCTCGAAATTATCTCTAAATTTCTGAAATCAAAGCAAAAGACTCTGACTCCGTTCCTAATCTCAGCAGGGTTCCCTTCACAGCAAAGGGCTGCCTCACTCTGTTCTTCTTCACCTCCCCGGGACCAGAAAGAAGGACTTATTCTCAGAAGAGGGCAGAGAGAGAGAGAGAGAGAGAGAGAGAGAGAGAGAGAGAGAGAGAGAGAGAGATAAGAGGCCAGATCGCCCTCCACCATCCCAGGCAAGTTTGGGAACAGCCTGGCCTTATCTTGAGCAGTTTCAAGAACATAGCTTAGCAGAGGATCTGGGAGGTGGAGGAGATAGCATCTGCATGTTAGGAAACTTAGGTTGATGGAGCCAAAAGGGTTTCATTTAAAACACATTTGTAGAGAAACGACCAGTTTGCTTCACATCCATAAATGTAATTATTAAAATTGTACACATCTGGCTATAATTGGAATTGTGGAATTAGAGAGAAGGCCACCTCCCAGCAATGTCACGTGGGTCTGCCTCAGTTAGATTTGGTAAAGATATCAGCCAATGACCACCCAATTCTCTGAGAGCTGCAAAAGCAACCTCACAAAATGCCCGAGCGAGCCCTGCCTTGGAATACTGAAGTGCAAGACTGTTCCAAGCTGCAGCTCTTCCATTTTAAGATTAAACCTACAAAACATCAGACAGCTTTTTTTGAAAGGGAAAAAAAACCTCCTAATTAAATCAAATCTTACTCCTGGTAATTCTAGTTAATTTGAAACATGGCTTAAGTAGACTTATTTAAACCAAATTCTTTCAAAGAAAGAGAAACTATTAAGAGGCAATCATAATAGCTATAATCACCTTTGAAACAACAAGTAGGTAATGCCTTTGAAGAAAAGAAGGTTCAAAGAGCTTTCAAGTCACAAAAAGACAGAAGTTGGAAGACCTTTGATCCAAATTGCCCAAGCCAGGGGCAAGAAACCTCACAAGACACTGACTGGGCCTTCATCTCTCTGAGTGAGTGAGGAAATGCGTTCTTTCTTAACAAAATGCAGTTTCCACCAGCCTTCGGGTTAGGTGTGAGGGAGGGCTCTCTCTGGGGCAGGTGTGAGGTAGGGCTTCTCAGTTTTCACTGGTCAGGAGAGAACTGGCAACCAAATGGGCTCAGTTAACAAAGGGAAATCCAACAATCACTGCCTCTTTTCAAGCAGGTGCAGGCAGCCTGCTTTCTGAAGGGCCCAATTTTGTCCCAAAGACCTGAAATGTCTTTGTAGTGCCAGCAGAGGCAATGACTCAGGGATTTGAATAAAATGGTTTCTGGCACCCAGAGAGTGACCATCACATGCAGCAAGGTCGGAGGGCAGCCTCTGCTTTAGGTGTATAATTTCCTCACTTGACTTGGACAGGTCTCCTCTAAGAGGTTTTAGTATTCAACCAATCTGTGAGCTCCTTATAAATGCATCCACTGACTGTAGCAGTGAAATGATTGGTTTTTCTAGAATCCCTTGAGCAAAGGTTCAACCCACAAAAAGGTCTGTGCATTTCACCATTGCTTATTCCACAAGATAGTTCTGTCAGTGGTCACCTAGGGTAATCACTTAAGGAGAAAACAGAGAGACCAAGCACAGAGGAGACAGAGGGGCAAGAGGGAAGGGAAGAAACAGGATGGACAATGCCCAGCTGAGATGTGGAAACTCTGTCTGCAACCTTACACTACTCACCAGCCTCAGTCTGCAAGCCGCCCTGTGGAAGTGAATTCTTCTCATACTTTTTATTTTGGAGTCTTGCTCTGTCACTCAGGCTGGAGTACAGTGGCACAATCTTGGCTCACTGCAACCTTCACCTCCCAGGTTTCAAGAAATTCTCCTGCCTCAGACTCCTGAGTAGCTGGGATTACAGGCATGTGCCACCAGATACAGGTGGCTATTTTTTATATTTTTAGTAGAGACAGGGTTTCACCATGTTGGCCAGGCTGGTCTCGAACTCCTGACCTCAGGTGATCCACCTGCCTCGGCCTCCCAAAGTGCTGGGATTACAGGCATGAGCCACCAGACCTGGCCTATTCTAACTTTTACTGTCATATAAATACCACTGTTATAAAGCCTGTTCTCTTACAGTCTCTGCTGCTGTTAGGACAACTCTGTCACTGTCACCTCCATATTTTCCAAAGAACAGTTCCAGGGGTCAGCCTGCCAGAGAACCTAAAGCAAAAAACTCCGTTCCCCATCAGGAAGCCCCTTTGTTTAACACTCAGGATGCAGAAATGAGGACCAGAGAGATATACTGCAAGCATTTCAACACAAGCACCTTGTTTTCCAGCTTCTGCACTTGGCTCTCAAGACAACTAAAACGCAGTAGTAAAACAATTTAACAAAAAGAAAATTGGCCTGTTGCAGTGGCTCACACCTGTAATCCCAACACTTTGGAAGGCTGAGGTGGGCAGATCATCTAAAGTCAGGAGTTTGAGACTAGCCTGGCCAACATGATGAAACCCCGTCTCTACTAAAAATACAAAAATTAGGTGGGTGTGGTGGTGCATACCTATAATCCCAGCTACTCAGGAGGCTGAGACAGGAGAATTGCTTGAACCTGGGAGACAGAGGCTGCAGTGAGCTAAGATTGCACCACTGCACTCCAGCCTGGGCAACAGAGCAAGACTTTGTCTCCAAAAAAAAAAAAAGAAAAGAAAAGAAAAGAAAAAGAAAATCTTTTGAATTATCTAAGAGTCTTCTAAGAATAGACTCTTCTAAGTGCTTCTGGGGAAAAATTGGTTTCCTCTTCACAGTTAATTTTCAAATAGGTGTATCCATCAACACCTATCAGTAGTGTTTAATTATCCAGAGTCTATGCAGCCTCTTGCCTGGTACTGAATTGGGAGCTTACTATAATTCCAAAATATCTAAAAAGTCATTTTAAGGATGTATTCTGGAGAATCTTGTAATGACTTCCAGTATTTGCCAAACAAAAATTCCTTCTTGGGTAAAAAAGTTAAATTCACAAAGTCCTATTGATCTTTCTTTTTTCCCCTCATATAAAGTCTTTTCAAGTCATTGAGATGTAAGAAATTACTTGCATTTGAGGTGGGAGAAAAAAGAGAGAGGAATAAAAGATGGTGCCATCTAATATCTGGACATAAAAATGATGCCCTGAATTCTGCCCAGAGCAACCATAGAGGGAGACAATAACAACAACAGAACCACCTGAATCCTTCTAGAAAATGAGTCATATTAAATTCGCTATGGACCCTGAATTGTGAACCCATTATGATACTCCATCTTGTAGCTTCCTTCTAATTGGTTCAGATTTCTAAGTACCTCTCTGTGGGGACCTCTCTGCACAGCTTCCATTGTACCAACAAGCCTGAATAAAGATTATATTAAAAACAGAAGGTCAATTGTGTTCCCCTTTATTTTAGGCATCCCTGCATTCACTGCGAAGTGGAATAAGACATGGCAAAGCTATGAGAAGCATTTCTAAGCCAAATTGTCTTTCACTATTTAAGGAGTTTTCTGGAAGGGAGCAGTGGCTTACACCTGTAATCCCAACACTTTGGGAGGCTGAGGCGGGCGGATCACCTGAGGTCGGGAGTTTGAGACCAGCCTAACCAACATGGAGAAACCCCGTCTCTATTAAAAATACAAAATTAGCCAGGCTTGGTGGAGCATGCCTGTAATCCCAGCTACTCAGGAGGCTGAGGCAGGAGAATCACTTGAACTCAGGAGGCGGAGTTTGCAGTGAGCCAAGATTGCACCATTGCACTCCAGCCTGGGCAACAAGAGCAAAACTCTGTCTCAAAAAAAAAAAAAAAGTTTTCCAGTTAATCCAAATAAAAATAAACTCTTCAAAACTATAAAAGGTCAGCTCCATTTGAATTTATGGAGAAGGTATAGTTTGAATAAGACAAGGAAACACATGACCAAGATATATTTATTTGGTGGCTGTGAAATCCATTTCTTGGCTGAGTTACAGTATTTTTACCCTCCTAATTAGGTTCACATTATTATTAAAATTAAATTTTAAAGCTATTATTTCAATTAATTTTCAACATAAAAACCATTATTAAATATTGGAGGTAAAAGAAGACAATCTAGAATATTGTCTGGGTATTAGAGGAAGGCCATGGACAATTTTCAAAGCTGAGAACTGACAACACAACACTTAAAAGATAATTTTGCTTTAAAAAAAGAAGTCATACCAATCAGCTTGATATTATTGTCTTCATCTAGTAGCAAATTCTCTATCTTCAAGTCTCTGAAATAAACAAAACCACACAACATTTCAGATAAGCATTCGAAATAATGGAATTACATTTTGCTTCTGAAGGGCAATGAACTGGTTTTAGAGCCACTTCTAACCAACCCATAAAGCTTTCTGCCAAAACTCAATCAACAAGTAAATATTTTAGACATGAAATATTAATAATTAATTGCCGTAGACTATAAAAGCTGAAGAATTTTAGAGATGACAGAGAGCAAAGAGGGCAGAAGGGATCATGAAAAGCTTCTGGAAAAAGCAAGACCTAAATGGGAACCTGGAAGTCAAGCAGAACCATTATGTGGCGAGAGTGAAATACATCATTCAAGATGGCGCTGCCTGAGTGGCCAGGGAAATCGTTCATACGAATGTGGCCCTGGGTTGATGACACTGTGAGCAACACCAGATTTGAAGAATAAATTAAAAAAAAAAAAAAAGCAAGTGAGAGCCAACTTAACTGATGAGTCCATTGACCTCCATGTTTCAAGCCCAAGGATCATGACAAACTGGCAAGTGAGGCTAAATTCATCTACTCAGCAGACAGATATTACCATGGGCAGAATAATGGACTCCAAATATGTCGGTGTCCTAATTCCTGGTGTCACGCCTGAGAATATGTTAACTTTACAGAGCTAAAGGGATGTAAGTTCCAGATGGGATGAAGATAGCTAATTAGATAATAGGTGATGCCACCACGGATTGACACTGAGGTGACGGGAGGAAGTGGAAGGGAGAAGTGAGACCAGGATCATGCGCGGTAGCTCACGCCTGTAATCCCAGCACTTTGGGAGGCCAAGATGGGTGGATCACAAGGTCAAGAGATTGAGACCATTCTGGCCAACATGGAGAAACCCAATCTCTACTAAAAATACAAAAATTAACAGGGCGTGGTGATATAAAGTTTAGCAAGGCATAGTGGTGCACGCCTGTAGTCCCAGCTACTTGGGAGGCTGAGGCAGGAAAATTGCTTGAACCCGGTAGGTAGAGGTTGCAGTGATCCAAGATTGCGCCACTGCACTCCAGCCCAGCAACAGAGCGACACTTCGTCTCCAAAAAAAACGGAATTAAGGAGTCAAATGCAGAAAAAAGGATGAGCTCTAAAAAGTGTCCAACAGATTCAAAGTTGCCAATAGCCTTAGGGCTGGGCGCTGGCTGAGAAGGGAGATATGTGTTCAAACTGGGGATATAAACAGACATTCCCCATTCCAGCGCTCCTACAAACAGGAAGACGAATCATACACTCTCACTTCACTCCAAATGAAACAATGCACAGAATACTTCAAAACTGTGTCTGATTTTTAAAGAGATCATATATGTCCAAATACAGCGTGATGCCAAATATAAGGTAACATCCTTGCTTTTCCAACAGGAAGACCTTGTCCCTCAGTGAGAGGTTTTTGGAAAACATAAACGTATAATTTTTAGGAATGCAATATAATTATTAAATGACTATTTATACTACTTATCTTTGAAGAACATATATTAAAATGTTAACATAGTTTTAATTTAAGAAATAGTGTTTCCACACTCACATTTCATGAAACAATTTTATTCAAACTGGTCACGCCAGACTTTCTGAGCCATTGTGCAGTGTTTCAATGTAACATGATCTTTCAGGTGACTGGATATTTGAGATAAAACATTTTTAAAATTTGCATATGATGTATTTGCTGGAACTCTTATCCCAAATCATACGCGCCCATTTAAAATCTCCATAAATGAATCACTCAGTGAACTGTTCTGAGACTGGTCTCTCAAACTATCACAATCATGGGGCCGTACCTCTATAAGTTATTATTATTATTATTATTATTATTATTATTATTTTGAGACAGAGTTTCACTCTTGTTGCCCAGGCTGGAGTGCAAGGGCACAATCTCAGCTCACCACAGCCTCCGCTTTCTGGGTTCAAGCAATTCTCCTGCCTCAGCCTCTCAAGTAGCTGGGATTACAGGCTTGTGCCACCATGCCTGGCTAATTTTTTTGTATTTTTAATAGAGACAGGGTCTCTCCATTTTGATCAGGTTCGTCTCAAACTACTGACCTCAGGTGACCCGCCTGCCTCGGCCTCCCAAAGTGCTGGGATTCCAGGCGTGAACCAGCGCACCTGGCGAGAAGTTATTATTAAAGCCACGTAAAATGCTTTTGCCTTCCTTCCTACTGGGTTCTTCAAGTGATTTCTAGAGCACCCAAAGTCATCAGTAAGCCAAATCAAGGTTTATGTGTCTTCTCCAACTAGTGTTTTGTTATTGAAAATAAAATACTACAATTGAAATTGTGTCCCTTATAACATGAGATATTTGCAAGGACTCTGGGAGGTGCTTCTTCTTTTCTGAAGATAATGAAGACATACTATCAGCTTGACTTGTATTCAAGTATATACGGTAATTCCAACACACACGTGTGCACACATAAAATAGTATGCCAGCAATATTCCAGACTGTCATTCCATGAACCCTGATTATAAACAGCAGTACTATCTAAATCTAAAGGAAGGCTACAGTTTGTTTCAAATGAAATTAAACCTCTTTGCCTGGGAAGAATGCGAAAGCAGTAAAGAAGAAATTTGGTTCAGAACAAATACTGTGGTGAAAAACATCCTAAAGAGGCGAGGTAAAAGGCACAATTGCCAAGAGCAATAAAACTAAGCTGCATAATTCTGGGGCCATGAAAGCCTAGAGAACAACCACAATGATTAGAAGAATGATATAAATGAAAGGCCAAAACTAAGAGAAAATGCAAAAGAAAAAATAAACGCTTTTAAAATCTAAGAAATGTCCTAAAACCGGGGAGGACATATTAAATGTAATAATTAGGAAAACTGACCATTTACCCAGCAATCCCATTACTGGGTATATATCCAAAGGACTATAAATCATTCTACTATAAGGACACATGCACACGAATGTTCATTGCAGCACTGTTTACAATAGCAAAGACCTGGAATCAACCCAAATGACCATCGATGATAGACTGGACTGGGAAAATGTGGCACATATACACCATGGAATATTATGCAGCAATCAAAAATGATGATTTCGTGTCCTTGGTAGGGACATGGATGAACATCATTCTCAGCAAACTGACACAAGAACAGAAAATGAAATACTGCATATTCTCACTCATAGGCGGGTGATGAACAATGAGAACACATGGACACAGGAAAGGGAGTACTACACACTGGGATCTATTGAGGGGAATAGGGGAGGGACAGTGTGGGGGGAGCTGGGGAGGGATAGCATGGGGAGAAATGCCAAATGTGGGTGAAGGGGAGGAAGGCAGCAAATCACACTGCCACGTGTGTGTGTACCTATGCACCTATCTTGCATGTTCTGCACATGTACCCCAAAACCTAAAATGCAATAAAAAATTTAAAAAAAGCAAAAACAAAACAAAAAAATAATAATTAGGCAAACTGAGAAAAAATAAAATCAGTTCAAAGTCACTATCTTCCCACTCATAGTCACCCATTATAACCGGCTCCCATCCCCTAAGAAAAATGCACAGAACAAACCTGGTTAACCTGGGTTATTTGTCTAGGTTTCTAAAAGACTTCAGTGACAACCAATCCAACTGCCTAACGGTTCCACACTAGCTAATGGAAAGGTGAGCTGGTATATCAGTGCTGCGCACTGTTCCCAAGACCCTGTCCAAGAGATCAGTGCACTTACCCACCCGAAAGAAAGGAACATTCAACGGTCTTTGGCTTTATTTATGTCCACTTCCTGCTTTGTCCTTTGTAACTTATCCAGAAGGAAGAGGGATACTTTCCTCCTGACTTTAGGGAAAAAGCCACTAAAATCTCATTTTTTAAATAGTTTTACCTAAGTATTTCCCCAAATGAATGGAAAACTTATGGACATAAATGTTTAAGCAGTTTCAATCATGCATTCCCCAAACTGGAAGCACCCAAGACATCCTTCAGTAGGAGAATGGATGAACAAACTCTGGTGCATCCAAAAATTGACATATTCAGTGATAAAAAGAAATAAGTAATCCCAACACTTTGGGAGGCTGAGGCGGGTGGATCGCCTAAGGTCAGGAGTTCAAGACCAGCCTGGTCAACATGGTGAAACCCTGTCTCTACTAAAAATACAAAAATTAGCCGGGTATGGTGACGGGCACCTGTAGTCTCAGCTACAGGCTGGGGAGGCTGAGGCAGGAGGATCACTTGAACCTGGGAGGTGAAGGTTGCAGTGAGCCGAGATGGTGACACTGCACCTTAGCCTGGGGGATAGAGTGAGACTCTGTATAAAAAAAAAGAAGGCAGAGCAGGAAAATGGGTGGGTGAGGACAGTGCTGGGGGTGAGCATGCGGAGGTCCAGGGGATGCCTTGGGAACAATGTGCAGCACTGATATACCAACCAGAAGCCACGTGAAGCAGGAGCAGGGAGGCCAGCAGAGAAGAGGCCACTAGAGGGATGGCGGTTTGGACTCAGAGGGCTTTAGGACCCTTCTCTGCTCATTAGGCAGTTCCAGGGAGAAATGCTCAAATGGGACCCATCACACCAGACAGACCAGATGTTGAGATGTGTGCAGGGTGTTTTTACAGAGATCCGAAAGGACCTAAGGGGAGAAGCCTCCTCCACACACTCTAGGTATCCCCTAATCACAGCCCTTTGTTTCAAGTTCTTTCAAAAGAACAAGCAGGCACACAGGCCATGACTAAGCATTCAAGGTTCTCCCACAGGCTACCAAGCAACCCCTTCCCCACCCCTCCACGTCACCCGCCCAAACTCCCCTTGCATCTCTTTCAAGATGGTCAGTTGGAAGGTTCTGAGACTGGCTGCAATAAATTGAGTCACTGCCCTCCTGGACAGAGGGAGGAGAGTCAGGGAGGGCCCTGTTACCATGACAACATACAGGTGCTCCCCCCACCCCTGGGGCCAGAAAGGCAGCTGCTCCAACCTGTGGAGCAATGAGGCAGACAGGAGCAGTGCTGGGGAGGTGGAAAGCAGGAGCGTGTGTGTGTGTGTGTGTGTGTGTGTGTGTGTGTGTATACCTGAGTGTAAGTGCACATGGGTTTGTGTGTGCATATTGCAAGTGTGACATTTGTTCATGTGAGTGTGTGCATGTATGTGCATGCATGTGGGAGAGCATATGAGCATACATGTGTGTGCACACATCCATGTATGTCTGAATGTACACATGTGAGTTTGCACATGTGCGCTGCATACACATATGTGTGAGCTCTCATGTGTCAGCATGCACACTGTGTATATGGCCATGCGTATGTGCGTGTGTGTCTGTATGTATGTGCGTGCATGCGTCACGTGCATCCAGAGTTGTGGGATGGGAGAAGGCAGAGTCTCTCTCCTGGGCCTCCGTAGGCCACGCCCAGCCCACGAGGTCTAGGCTGAGGGGCAGGAACTCGGAAAGCGTCTGGGGAGCCACTCAAGGTTGAGATGAAAGTGAAGAACTGAATGATGTAACCCTGAGGCATCAGAAGAGGAGGGAAGAGGAGGAGAGCCTGAGACATGGCAAAGCCAGTGAACACCCCAAGTGGGAAGGCCAGACAAAGACAGGCAGCCAAGCCAGGAAGCCCAGGGAAGGGAGTAAAGACAGGTGCTGGGGTCTGGCTCTCACTGATGGACCTGCCAACCAGCCCCGGGCAAGTCAATTAAGATCTCTGAGCTTCTGATTCTCCCCTGAAGCCCGGTCACCATGAGAAGGGTCACCCAGCAGGAGCACTGGCAGAGGGAAATGAGAAGATGTACTCCTGAGTGCTTTGCAGGCCACTCCATTTATGAGGTGAGAGGCTGGAGGTAAGGATAATTAAAGTCAAAGATTCCAAGACAAGGTGAAGAGGAAAGACTCCAGGAAATACTTAAAAGAGGTGATTAATTTGGCCACAAGCAAACAGTATTGGAGGTCATGCCCCACACCCAGCCAAATGAAAGGTAAGAGAGAAGGGGCCCAGGGAAGGCTAGACCCGATTCAGACGGGATTAAGTTTTGATGGACAAAGTTTTGCCTACGGGGATGGTCTCAAGATGGATTTTAATAATAAACTAAGAATAAAGCATCCCTAACTCCCCAAGGCAACAGGCATTTTGCAGGGAACATGATATTTTTTGGTTAGGTCTTATCTTCAAAAGTGCTGGGTTAAAAGCAAATGATTTGCAAATCCTTGATTTATTTACAAATGAGTATTTTGGTAAAACAAGAATAATGTGTTATCCATGTACCTGATTTATTTATTCAAAATGAAGCCTTATTGAGTTCCCATAATGTTCCAGAAACAAATTCTGTTCATAAAACTGAAAGACCTATTCACCAGAAAGACGCCACTCTACAAACTGTGACCTAAAAAATAAACACATTGACACCAAGTCAGTGAAGAAACTCCATTGAAATTCCAGGGAGAATATGGGCTATTCCAAGGCATAGGACTGGCTACCAGGAAGCTTCCATCCCAGTGCAAACTCTGACACTAAGCTGTATTCATTCAATTTTCCTTCCTTCATTCAACAAAGTATTACTGTGTGCCCACAGACCTGGGCACTGGCTAAGCTATGGACTGTGCAGAAGGCAGATAGAGAAAAGTAACTGTGGGATAAGGGCTCAGAAAGAAAAGCAGAGGATGCTGCAGAGTCTATGGCCAGGGGGCCCAGCCTGGAGGGCTTCCCGGAGAGGGTGAGCCTGGAGCTGGAACCTGAAGGATGAGTAGAATTCAGCCAAAGATAACAAGCACAGTGCAAGCAGAAAACAGCTGTGGGGCCCTAAGCATGGAGAACCGTGGGCCTCAGCTTCCCATGGATAAAATCAATGGGTGAAACTCGGTAGTAATTACAGAGAACATGGACTCAGGCCTTACACAGAGTCTCAATTTTGAGCACTTTAGGCAGATGGACTTATCTAATCCTCAGCACGGCCACGTGAAGTGGATAATCTATTTTCCCTGTTGTGTAGATGTGGAAAGACAGGCACAAAAGCCTGAGTGATTTGTCCAGTGCCACTTTGGAGTGGTCAAACCAGCACGTGGACAAGGGGTCTGGCTTGCGAAGCACTGTACATCCCAATCCATGAAGCTGTTGGGCTGGAGCTTTGCAAGAGCTCACATTTCCAATGCTATTTTTTTTAAACCCAATTAAACACAAAACTGTTGCTGTCACCAGCCGGGTGCGGTGGCTCACGCCTGTATTCCCAGCACTTTGAGAGGCCGAGGCAGGCAGATCACGGGGTCAAGAGATTGAGACCATCCTGGCCAACATGGTGAAACCCTGTCTCTACTAAAAATACAAAAATTAGCCGGGCATGGTGGCGTGTGCCTGTAGTCCCAGCTACTTGGGAGGCTGAGGCAGAAGAATTGCTTGAACCCAGGAGGTGGAGGTTGCGGTGAGCTGGAGACAGAGCAAGACTCCATCTCAGACAAACAAACAAACAAACAAACAACTTTTGCCATCACTGGTGCCTCCAGATATGCGCTCACTCTCAGCAGAAGACTGTGGGATTCCACCAGCTCCCGGATATGAGCAGAAATCATTCCCTCTCATCTGCCCGTCCCCTCCCTCTCCTGTCCAAGAAAACTTGAAAGTTAACAGAACTTCTTAACCTCCAGCCAACACAGGTTGCGCCTGCTTCTTGTCAGGCCCAAAAGAACAAAGAAGGGCCTCCTCTCTTCCACTGCCCTCCTCTGAAGTGCAGAGAGCCCTTTCCTCATGTCGATGAATGGGTAAGGTCACGCCCCGGGAGCCACAGCGCTGACACACATCCCAGCTCAGGCTCGGGCTCCCATTGATCATGTGTCTTTCTCCTGGTCCTACAGCCCCGTGGCTTGTCTCTTTCTGCTTAGGGATGGCGGTATTGTTATTACCCTGTTGTGTGTTATCTGTACAGTTTGATTGGACTTTGTTATTTTGAATGAACACATGAATCTCAAATTAGCCTCTCAGCAGAATCGGCTTCTGAGTGATTCATGTTAAGAGTTGATGCTCTGTATACAATAGGCAAATCATCAGATTTTGGCATCCTGCTGGGTGAGCACGTTTGGGAAAAGGAAAAACAATTCATTATATTTTAGAGAAGCTTAGACAATTCTAACATGGAACAATAAGGAAGTTAGATCAGACTCTACCTAGAGACAGAGGCTGTGGCAGGTCCATCTAAGAGGATGCTCTCAGCCAGCAAAGTGAATCTGCTGTATACATGCTTAGTTTCCTTTGTAAAAAAAATCTACTTGTAATATTTATTGTTTCTTTTAAATGATGTTTAAATAGTTCTAGAAAGATAAATAAATATTTCAATTTAATGCCACAGGAAATGAGGGCTCTGCGAGCATTAAGTCGAGTATAACACAACAACATAATATCAGCCTGATCAGGAACAGCATTTTTTCTTTTTGAGACGCAGTCTTGCACTGTCGCCCGTGCTGGAGTGCAGTGGCGTGATCTCGGCTCACTGCAACCTCCATCTCCCGGGTTCAAGCAATTCTCCTGCCTCAGCCTACTGAGTAGCTGGGATTACAGGCATGGGCCACCACACCCTGATAATTTTTTGTATTTTTAGTAGATGGGTTTCACTATGTTGGCCAGGCTGACCTCGAACCCCTGACCTCATGATCCACCTGCCTCAGTCCCCCAAAGTGCTAGGATTACAGGCATGAGCCACCACGCCCAGCCAGGAACTCAAAAAAAAAGCATCCCCTACCACACCCACACACACACACACACACACACACACACACAGAGAGAGAGAGAGAGAGAGAGAGAGAGAGAGAGAGAGAGAGAGAGAGAAAGAAAAGCCCTTTAAATCCCTCTATACATATAGCCACAAAAAAAATCACCCTGAATCCTTTTGCATGATCCAATGTATTTACTCAGAAATGCTCCCACCAGGGACCCCAGGGCCTCTCTGAAATGTAATACTCTCTTATTCATTTGAAATACCTAACCTCAAAATAATTTATGAAATCCATTCCACCTTTGCAGCATCAAGGAGAAAATTCGTTATGGGAAAGTGCTCCAGTAAAAAGCATACAATGGTCAGCCGAAATACGAACACCCAAATTGAGTGGTATAGAGTCTTTGAAAGTCAAGACGTTCTGTTAAAGCCACTGTGAATATATTCTAAACAAGCATTTTAATGTGAGGTCTCAACCACCTCATCATCTATGTCCATGTACGGTGACACACGTTAACATGATTTTTAAAGGAAAAAGTGGAAAAAAAATCTTCCTAAATCATGCCTATATTTCCAATCTTCTCTAACCTTAAAAGATCTGAGCCCTTGCCGTTATTGGATTACAAATACATTCCCGAAGAGAGAGAGGCAAAAGTAAGAAAAGCTGGAGATCAGAGAAAGAAAAAGCATACCGTCTTTGCTATTGAAATATTATTAAATTCATTGCTTTGACATTCTGACAGTAATTGCGCTGAGAGGGATTGGATTTTGTTAATATTACTTTAAAAGGGCTGTCGAGAATTTCCTGCAGGAGAGGCCAGCGTGCAAGGCACAGCTTTCACTGGGTTTTCTTTGTTGTTCTCACAAAAAATCCTGAGAAGCTTGATGCTCATCTTATTTTTGACAGCACAAAACCCTTGGAAAAGCACCCGAGTACCACAGAAAGTTCTGCCACGCCCAGGCCTGGTTCCATTTTCAACTGTGACCTGTGGAGCCGGTAATCCAAGCTGATTCACTTGTGAGGTTTCTGCCTTTGTCATCTTAATAAACAAAGACAGAGCCAGGCACACTTACGACTATCATTTTCCTAATAATGGCAGAGCTATGACACCTCAGGCCACCCAAGGGTATTGTTGGAAAGAGCCGAAAATAGTGTGATTCACTTACAGTTTCTGAATGTTCTCTTCCTTGCTAATCTAAGCCCAAAGAGTTCTAATGAAGTGTGATCTCATAACAACATGCACAACTGAGTCCGTATGTGAAGAGGTTCTCTCTCCTGGGTGAGGAAATGATTAGCCTGAGTGGTGCCCGGCCAAGGCTGGCCCTAGAAAAACCCTGGACAATGGACCTCCCCCAGGTTAGACATGAGAGCATCCCACAGCGCCCATCCCATTAGTAAGGAGACAGCTCTCTCTACCTTGGAAGTCTCTAAAGTCCAAGTTCTAAGTAAATGCCTGGAGCTGCTTTCGCCACTGTTCAGAAAATAAATGGCTTTCATGGCCAGGCACAGAGCCTCACGCCTGTAATTCCAGCATTTTGGGAAGCGGAGGAGGGTGGATCATTTGAGCTCAGGAGTTCAAGACCAGCCTGGGCAACATGGCAAAAGGTTGCAGTGAGCTGAGGTTGCGCCACTGCACTCCAGCCTGGGCAAAAGAGTGAGACTGCATCTCAAAAAGGAAGGAAAGAAAGAAAAGAAAGAAAAAGAAGGGAAGGAGAGAAGGAGGGAAGGGGAGAAGGAGGGAAGAAGGGAAGACAGTAAGGGAGAAAGGGAGGAAGGGAGGGAAGGAAAGGCTTTAAAACAGAACTAGATTATCATTATTAAAATTAAAATTAAATTTATCATTAGATGTTGAATTTTTTTAAAATATGTGTTTCTTGAAAAGATAGAGAAAGCTATTCCAGCAATTCCAGTCCTAAGACTGGAGTTTTCTGATAAGTGAAAACAGGGCATATAGCAGTATTATTCATATTAGCCAAAGTGTGGGAACCACTCAAATGGATTGGCCAATTCTAGTATATCCATATATGGAGTATTATGCAGTCACAAAAAGGAAGGAGATACTGACACATGTTCTAACTTGGACAAATCTGAAAAACATTGTACTATAAGCAAGAAATCAGTCACAAAAGACCACGTGTTATAGAATTCCATTTATATGAAATGGCCAAATAGGCAAATCCACAGAGATGGAAAGTAAATTAGTAGCTGCCTGGGCTGGGGGAAGAGGGAAATGGGGAGTGACTGCTAATCGGTAGAGGGTTTCTTCTGGGGGGTAATAAAAATATTCTAAAATTAGGTGGTGATGGTTGCACAACTCTGTGAATACACTAAAAAACACTAGATTATATACTTTCAAATTGTGACTTTTATAGTACATATAGTTATTAATTCAGCCAAGATCACACCACTACGCTCCAGCCTGGAGAACAGAGCGAGACTCTGTCTCAAAAAAAATAAAAATAAAATAATTGAATAAAACAGCTCTTGAGTGGCTACCATATGTAAAGCAAAGACAATGAAAGCACCATCATCCCTAGCACTAAGTGGAAAATAATCTCATGCCATCTTAACACTGGCTCCTGTAGGCCTAAGCAACTGGTCTCACGAGTATGCAAATAAGAAACGCAGCTAACACTTACCTGATGCCTTCTAGGTACCAAACACTGTCTCAAGCTCTTCTCATATAGTAACTCATCGACCCTTACTCCAACTGAGAGAGACGTGTCATTATTATTCCCATTTTACAGACTAAGAGACTGAGGCTTGGTGAGGCACAGTGGCCCATGCCTGTAATCACAGCACTTTGGGAGATGGAGACGGGCAGATAACCTGAGGTCAGGAGTTCAAGACCAGCCTGACCAACAGGGGAAAAGCCTGTCTCTATTAAAAATACAAAATTAGCCAGGCGAGGTGGCACATACCTGTGATCCCAAGCTACTAGGGAGGCTGAGGCAGGAGAATCACTTGAACTCGGGAGGTGAAGGTTGCTGTGAGCTGAGTTCGTGCCACGGCACTCCAGCCTGGACAACAGAGTGAGACTCTATCTCAAAAAAATAAATAAAATAAATAAAAATTAAAAAAATAAATAAATAAAAGTAACCTCCCTAGCAAGTTACTTTTAAGTAACTTGCCCAAGGTCACATAACTATTACAGGGCAGAGTCAGGTTGCAAGCCTAGTCACTCCGGCTTCAGATTCTACTCTTTAAACGCTCACACTGGCATTAACCCAACTCACAAAACAATCCCATGGAATAAAAATATAGAAACCCAGCCTAGCCAACATGGTGAAACCCTGTCTCTACTAAAAATGCAAAAACAAATTAGCCAGGCTTGGTGACAAGTGCCTGTAATCCCAGCTACTTGGGAGGCTGAGACCTGAGAATTGCTTGAACCTGGGAGGTGGAGGTTGCAGCGAGCCGTGACTGCACCATTGCGCTCCAGCCTGGGCAACAAGATGAAACTCTGTCTCAAAAAAATAAACAAATAAATAAAATAAAAATGTAGAAAAATTGTAAAACAGACTGCAGTTGCTCAGCCTTTCTCAGAGGCTCAGAGAGTGCTGAAGCACAGTGCCACGCACGGAGCGCACAGTCAGCGACCATCACCTGGCCAGGCCCTCACCTGTGGACCACCCCGGCCCGGTGCAGGTGCTCCACAGCGGAGATGAGCTGCCGGATGTATCTGCGGGCCTCAGACTCCTCCAGCCGCTTCTTCTCATAGATCTTGTGCATCAGGTTGCCCCCAGGGCACAGTTCCATGACCAGGTAGTAGCTGTTTTCCGTCTCTAAAATATCAAGGAGCTGAGTGATATTGGGGTGGCGGATCATCTGCTGGATCTGTCCCTCTCGCCGCAGGTTTTTGGTGACATAGGTGTCCTTTTTGGCTCTCTTCTTATCGATGACTTTTATGGCCACCTAAGGAGAAACCAAGATCGTGCCTGTTATCAGACGTGACAGACAATAGTGACTCCTGGGCTACTCTCAAGAATCCAAGGATAATGCATAGCTATTTCTCTGCAGCAGAAGAAACAACTTATCTAAAACAGCATCAGCTGGACGCGGTGGCTCACACCTGTAATCCCAGCGCTTTGGGAGGCTGAGGCAGGCGGATCACAAGGTCAGGAGTTCAAGACCAGCCTGACCACCCTGAGTTCGAGGTTTCAACATGGTGAAACCCCATCTCTACTAAAGAAAATGCAAAAAAAAAAAAAAATTAGCCAGGCATGGTGGCGTACACCTGTAATCCCAGCTACTCCAGAGGCTGAAGCAGGGGAATTTGCTTGAACCAGGAAGGTGGAGGTTGCAGTGAGCCAAGATCACGCCACTGCACTCCAATCTGGGTGACAGAGCAAGACTCCATCTCAAAAAAAGTAAAAATAAAAATAAAAAAGTAAAAGCATCAACAGAAAAAATATATATATACACATCCATATTTATGAATATACCATATATATATATATACACACATAAACACACACACACATACACACATATATGTATAACATTAGAAAAAATCAAAAGGTCCAGTTATTAAGGAAGACAATGGAATTTATCTAAGAAAACCTGAATGGCTGTCTGGAAGGCACAGTGCAGGGTTAATGTCCAACTTATGTTTCTGCAGGATGGGAAGATGAAATGACAATTTCTCCTCCAGCAAAGGACTCTTCCCAGTCCCTCTCAAGACTCACCATCATCTCCTTCCAGATCTGAGGACCCCCAACCACTTCAGAAACAGCTAAATCTGGGCATGTTCCAGGGCATGGTTGCGGGGCACTGCCCAAAGATGCAGCACCACTCGCCTTGCCGACCCTCTCTGCCCTGCACAGGCCCTCAAACCCCAGGTCTACCTCCTTGCCTTGTTGAATCACTCCCAGGGAAACTCAGCTGCCACTGTCAGGACCCAGCCTCTGCTGTTACTCCACAGTCACATCTCTCCCACCCCCAGGAAGCTGCTCCTGGGGCATTTACCCCACAATCAACTTGTCACAAGAGGTAGGGTGGGAGGGAGGGAAGAACAGAAGGAAGGATGGAGGGACAGAAGGGAAGGGAAGACTGTCATTTCCACCCGAAATCCGCATCTGTCTCCAGTCCTCTTTACTTTAGGGGAAGTCACCTCTCCACGGTGTTCACCCTTTTCCTCCCTCCCTTCCTTCCTCTTTCCTTCCTTCCTACCTTTCTTCCCTCCCTCCTTCCTTCCCTCCTTCCTTCTTTCCTTCCTTTCTCCCTCCTTCCATCCTTCCCTCCTTCCTTCTTTCCTTCCTCTCTTCCTTCCTCTCTTCCTTCTTTCCTTCCTTCCCTCCTTCCCTCCCTCCTTTCCTTCCTTCCCCTTTCCCTTCTTCCTTCCCTCCTTCCTTTCCTTCCTTCTCTCCTTCCCTCCCTCCCTTCCTTACTCCTTCCCTCCTTCTTTCCTTCCTTTCTACTTTCTTTCCCTCCTTCCTCCCTTCCTTCTTTCCTTCTTCCCTCCCTCCCTTCCTTCTTTCCTTCCTTCCTCCCTCGCTTTCATCCTTCCTTCCTTCCCTCCTTCCTTCTTTCCTTCCTTCCCTCCCTCCCTTTCCTTCCTCCCCCTTTCCCTTCTTCCTTCCCTCCTTCCTTCTTTCCCTCTTCCCTCCCTCCCTTCCTTCCCTTCTCTTTCTCCTTCCCTCCTTCTTTCCCTCCTCCTTACCTTCCTTTCTACTTTCTTTCCCTCCTTCCTTCCTTCCTTCCTTCCTCCTTCCCTCCCTCCCTTCCTTATTTCTTTCCTTCCTTCCCTCCTTCCCTTCCTTCCTCTTTCATTTCTTCCCTCCCTCCTTCCTTCCTTCTCTCCTTCCCTTCCTTCCTTCCTCCCTTCTTCCTTCCTTTATTCCTCCCTCCCTCCTTCTTTCCCTCTTCCTTCCCTTTCCTCCCTTCCTTTCCTTCTCTCTCTCTCTTTCCCTCTCTCTCTTTTTCTCTTTTTTTCTTGACAGAGCCTCGCTATTGCCCAGGCTGGAGTACATGGTGCAATCATGGCTCACTGAACCTCAAACTCCTGGGCTTAAGCAATCCTCCCACCTCAGCCTCCCAGGACCTGGTACTATAAGCACACACCACCATGGCTGGCTAATTTTTTTCTTGTTGTAGGCAGGGATCTCCCAGTGTTGCACAGGTTGGTCTTGAACTCCTGGCCTCAATTGATTCTCCCCCTCGGCCTCCCAAAGTGCTGGTTTCACAGGTGTGAGTCACTGCGACCGGCCGCCCTGTTCTTTCTTTTGTCTTCACTCCCCTCTCTAATGTGATCAGCCACTGACATCAACACATGATGTCAATGTCTTCTGCCAGCTGCCTTGCCACCTGTCCTTCTTCTTTGTTCCCCTACCCACCCATCTGGTTCATTCCAACCACTGCCCCCAGCGCCCAGATGCCCTGTCATTACCTGAGACACGAGCACCCAGGAACTCTTTCTCACACAGCTACAGGGCCTCCTGGGACAGAAGGAACACAGTGGACCTCCCATTTCCCTTTATTTGTCTTTTTTGTAATTACATTTTGTACCTTTTTCACAATGCCCTCAATATGCATTATATGCAATATGCCATATACAGAGGTACAGGTACATAAATAAATATAAGTAAATAAATACAGATGAATACATGTTTTCAGTGAGGGGCTCAAATATTATTTTGTAGACATAGTTCCTGATAAAGACAAAAACAGGCTGGGCATTGTGGCTCACGCCTGTAATCCCAGCACTTTGGGAGGCCGAGGCGGGTGGATCACCTAAGGTCAGGAGTTCCAGAACAGACTGACCAACATGGAGAAACCCCAACTCTACTGAAAACACAAAATTAGCTGGACGTGGTGGCACATGCCTGTAATCCTACTAGGGAGGCTGAGGCAGGAGAATCACTTGAACCCAGGAGGCAGAGGTTGCAGTGAGCTGAGATTGTGTATCATTGTACTCCACCATGGGCAACAAGAGTGAAACTCCATCTCAAAAAAAAGAAAAAGAAAGCAGAAGTCTGAGATCTAATGTACAGCATGGCAACCAGGGTTAACACTAATGTATTGCACACTTGAAAACTGCTAAGAGGCCGGGTGCAGTGGCTCACGCCTGTAATCCCAGCACTTTGGGAGGCCGAGGTGGGTGAATCACTTGAGGTCAGGGGTTCGAGACCAGCCTGGCCAACATGGTGAAACCCTGTCTCTACTAAAAATACAAAAATTAGTGGGGCATGATGGTGGGAGCCTGTAATCCCAGCCACTCGGGAGGCTGAGGCAGGAGAATCACTTGAACCAAGAAATAGGAAAAGAGAGAAAGAAAAAGAGAAGAAAGAAAGGAAGGAAAGAAAGAGGAATGAAAGAAGGGAGAAAGGAAGAAAGGCGGAGGTTGCAGTGAGCCGAGATTGATTGCGCCATCATACTCCAGCCTGGGCGACAAGAGTGAAACTCCATCTCAAAAAAAAAAAGAAAGAAAGAAAACTGCTGAGAGATCTTTTTAATGTTCTCAACACGCACAAAAAATGATAATCTTGTGAGGTAATGGATGTGTGCACGAGCTTGATTATGGAACCATTTCACAACGTGCCCACTCACCGGAGCCTCACACTGTACACTGTAAGCACGTGCAGTCATCTGTCAATTAAACCTCAATAAAGCTGGGGGAAAAAAGCCTTAAAAAACAAAGAGAAAACAAAAAAGGCGAAAAAAAGTCCAAACTAAAGGCAAACTTTGAATTAAACAAAATAGTGAATGAATCAATCAAAGTCTGATCGCCACCAGCATGGACTAAGGTATGGATGTCACCTCTTCCTGAGGCTCCTCCCGGCCTCCTGAATTCACTCTACACTCTGCCTCCCAATCAGCAGGTCTGGAACTCTGATTTCTTGCAGAAGCTCCTGAGAGCTCACTGCTGCCTATGGGAGCAGTCAAGCTTCTTCATCAGCCCCCCCACCACCCAGCCCCAAGTCCTTCCAGCTCTCCCTCCTGGCCACATCTCCTCACTCCCTTGGACATGCATTCTGTCACTCTCCAAGTGCTCCAGCCACCCCCTCGCCCCACTCAAGCCCCAGACCCCAAGTCCTTCAGAGGCTAACCTCCCTTCCAGAGAGATTCCCCTACACATCAGAATCAGCGATAAGCTATAAGACAGTCATGGCTTAACCACTCCCCCTTCATGATACACAGCACGTTATAAACAGTGAGTGACTAGTAGCGCCTAACTGAAGGGATGAAGGGATCGCCAAACAAAAATGGCTGTAAACAGCCTAATCTACTGTCCCCTCTACAGAACAGTGTCTGTTTTCTGTTGTTGTTGTTTTGTTTGCTTGCTTGTTTATTGAGATGGAGTCTCATTCTGTCACCCAGGCTAGAGTATAGTGGCTCACTGTAAACTCCACCTCCCAGGTTCAAGCAATTCTCCTGCCTCAGCCTCCTGAGTAGCTGGGATTACAGGTGCCCGTCATCACACCCAACTAATTTTTGTATTATTAGTAGAGACAGGGTTTAGCCATGTTGGCCAGGCTAGTCTCAAACTCCTGGCTTCAAGTGATCTGCCTACCTGGGCCTCCCAAAGTGCTGGGATTATAGGCGTGAGCCACTGCGCCTGGCCCAGAGTCTCATTTTAATAGGGAGGTTCAGGCCCTTAATCAAAGATGGCAGTAACAAAGAGTCAATCAGCCCCCAAGGGGACCAGACAGGCTGGAAGAGCCCCTGCCATCCACACCTCACAGCAAGGGGCCTGCACTACCCCAAGTCAGCTCCGGCTGATGCTCTCAGCCCACAGGAGTTAAAGTTACACTCTGGCTGTGTCTGGCCGCAACTAGTTGAAGAGATGCTAAACGAACAGGTTGTAAACTGTTACCCTCCAAAAACACATAGACACACACATATTTCACATCCATCCTCAGGGAGGTGGAGAAGAAGGAATGCTGAACAGTACAATTAGGCATTGTCTTTACTCAACTCTGTTGCAGTATTTAAAAAATTATACCTTCTGGCAATGAAATTCTTAAAAGTGCTATGAATAAACAAGTCTAAAACCCCAGCAGTAATCCAATCTGCCTTTTTAACAGCGCACAGGATTATTTTTAAGATACCTTGCTGAGCTTGTTAATTGTCTGTACCAGGTTGAGTAACGGCCTAATCTTTGGATTACATAAATGTGATTTTATTTGGAAACAAAGTCTTTGCAGAAGTGATTAAGTGCAGAATTCTGAGACTGGATTAACCTAGATTACCTGGGTAAGCCCTAAACGTCCTCATAAGTGTCCTTAGAAAATAGAGAAAAAAAAGGAGCTTTCACACAAATAAGCAGAGGGAGCAGCCACCGGAGGAAGGAGGCAGACATTGGGGTGTTGGGGCCACAAGCAGAGGAATGCTGGCTGCTACTAGAAACCAGAAGAGGCAGGAAAGGATCCTACCCTAGAGTCTCGGGCGGGAGCATGGCCCTGCCAACACTTTTTTAGACTTTTGGCCTCCAGAACCATGAGAGAATGAGTTTGTTACTTTAAGCCACCAGAGTGGTAATTTGTTAAAGTGGCCACAAGAAACAAATAGCTTCCCTGAAAAAATAAGAAAGGGGTCTATCCGATGCTGCCCTTTGGGATGCATTTTCAGGCATGGAAAGACCCTCCTTGGCAGTGGGGAACGACGCCACCTTTCACCGGCAGCCTCCCTCTCCCCACTCTAGCCCCTCAGTGTAGTTGCAGGAGCCTCTGACAATTCCTCATTGTCTCCGCCATGCCCTCTGCTCCCCCACATCCATAAGACTCACAGGGAGCAAAGTCTTCACAAACTCTCTCTCTCAGGCTCCACTCCCTGGGCTGAATCAGCCCATACCAGGGTTTTGCACCTCCAAGAGCTTTGTCAAGGTAGAACTCTAGAAAGCCCCATAATTAGTTAGCAAATGTCTACACTGCAGATACCCCCAAAAAGAAGGAACAGCCCAGGTGGCTCTTTCCATGAGTCTGGACCTCTTTATCACAGCTGTATGATTGCAGTCATCCTAACAATTAGTGTTGGCTCCAACATGCCGGGCTTAGAGGTGCACACCAGGCTTTTCTTTGGGCAGTTCTTCCTGTGCCATCCGACTCTGTGCAAATGCAGTATTTCCAAGCACTTCTCCCCACTCCCTCACCGCTTGCTCTTCCTCCAGCCCATTCTCCTCCCTTTCCTAAAGGTGAAAAGACAAGGCAATGAGGTGATCTAGGGTGCTGGGGAAATACCCACTGGAAACCCCTCCAGGCCCTCATCCTCACACCACTCACTCCAGCCCTGGCCTTGGGCCATCGTATCAAGGCCTTCTGTGAAGCGGGCCCAGTATGGTAAGCCAAAAAATGGCCTCCCAAAGATGGGCCCAAATGCTAATCTCTGGTACCCGAAAATGTTATCTAATTAGGGAAATGACTAATTATCTAATTAGATAAATGTTATCTAATTAGGGAAATGAGACTCTGCAGACATGATGAAGTGAATGGTCTTGAGATGGGGAGACTGCCCTGGATTATCTGAGAATCCTAAATGCCATCAAAACTGTCTTTAAAGAGGGTGGGGACTGGGTGTGGTGGCTCATGCCTATAATTTCAGCACTTTGAAAGGCCAAGATGAGTGGATCACCTGAGGTCAGGAGCTCGAGACCAGCCTCGCCAAAATGGTGAAACCCTGTCTCTACTAAAAATATAAAAATTAGCTAGGTGTGGTGGTGCATGCCTGTGATCCCAGCTACTCATGAGTCCGAGGCAGGAGAATTGCTTGAACCCCGGAGGCAGAGGTTTCAGTGAACCGAGATCAAGCCACAGCACTTCTGCCTGGGTGACAGAGACAAGACTCTGTCTCAAAAAAAAAAGTGGTGGGGAGGGGGTCAGATAGACAAGCAGAGAAGAAAGCAAAGTGAAGATGGAGTCAGAGAAAAATGTGGCCACACGCCCAGGAGATGCCAGCAGCCAGCAGGAGCTGGGAAAGGCAAAGTGCAAGTCTCCCCTTGGGTGTCTGGAGGAAGCGTGGCCCTGCTGACACCTTGATTTTGGTCCAATGACACTGATTTTGGACTTCCAGCCTCCAGACTGTAAGGGAATCACTTTCTGTTGTTCCAAGCCACCAACTTCATGGTCATTTGTTACAGCAGCTGCAGGAGACTAACACAGCTGGTGTGTGCCCTACCATCACCTGACATCTTCACTCCCAAGTTCTGCCAGTCAAGCGTCCCTCCAGGAAAACCCTGAGCCCTTAAGCTACCTCACCCGGAAGAAGGTTTCCTAGTAAGCTCCCTCTCGATTTTCAAATACTAGCTCATTACCAGCTTGTTTTCATCCACCCCCTGACGTACAAGCTCGGCGCTGATAATACTGAAATGGAATGCCATTCTTGATTACACAAAACCATTTAATCAACTTCATCTATAACAACTGAAATGGGCGAAAAAATGAATGAGAAATTAAGGGAAAGTCAATCAGTGATCAGCAAAGGGAGACATCTAATTCAATTTGACAGTAATCAGAGGTTTGCAGGCAAAACAGACCTAACGCTGACTCCAACTGGGTAAAGCCCAATGCAGTGATGGATCTCTAGCTGCGAAATAAACTGCTTGAGTCGGGAGAGTTTTACAGAGTGAAGTTAAATCTCTGCTGTCAAATGGCGGTAAAATAAGCAAGTTTAGCATGTTCCAGGCAACAGAAGTGATAGCACCACACCAATCAATGGCTCTTACCAATGCTGCACATTTGCCGATTCACTTGAGGATGAGGCCCCAGCCAGTGTCGCCAGGGAACTCCCAATTCAGTCCATGGGTGTGGATGTGTGTGTCTGGGAATGGGGAGTTTCAGAAGGGTATCTAAGCCTGGATGTCACCATGAGCACAAGAACAACTTTCTGCCAAAGACCAGTAAAACCACAGTTCGGCAACAGATTCAAGTTGCAAGGCTTTTCAAAAATTTACAAAGGAATCAGTTTTCCAAAGATTTCCCCTGTATTTCCAAGATTAGTAGAAAGTGCTGCAGTGGTAAAAATTAGTAGAAGGAGAACAGCACAGTTGCAATATGAGATGACAGTTGAAAGAGTTATTCATCAACTTCTTTTTTAAATTAAGAAATAGCAGCCTGTGCAACATGGCGAAACCTCATCTCACAAAAATTAACCAGGTGTGGTGGCTTGTGCCTGTAGTCCCAGCTGGTAGAGGTGCTGACGTGAGAGGATCGCTTGAGTCCGGGAGTTCCAGGCTGCAGTGAGCTATGATCTTACCACTGCACGGAAGCCTAGGCGACAGAGTGAGACCCTGTCTCAGAAAAAGAAAAAACAGGAATAGCATTTCTCACAATCTGGTAGTTCCACCCTCCTTCCCTGCCAGACAAACAACATCAATCAATGGTGACGGATAAAATCAGCAAACCAAATTTTTTTTTTTTTTTGAGATGGATTTTCCCTCTTGCTGGAGTGCAATGGTGCAATCTCTGCTCACCACAACCTCCACCTCCTGGGTCGGCTAATTTTGTATTTTAGTAGAGATGGAGTTTCTCCATGTTGGTGAGGCTGGTCTCAAACTTCCGACCTCAGGTGATCCACCTGCCTCGGTCTCCCAAAGTGCTGGGATTACAGTCATGAGCCACCGCACCCGGCACCAACTTTTAAATAAATAGCTAACCTCATAAGAAAGCAGTGGAAATCCCCCAATGCCAAAAAATTACTAGCAGCAGCTACAGAGATAAAGAAATACAAGATGCAGGAGAGACTGAATGAAAGACGGGAAACCCAGCTGGACACGGTGGCTCACATCTGTCACCGCAGCACTTTGGGAGGCTCAAGTGGATGGATCACTTGAGGTCAGGAGTTCAAGACCAGCCTAGCCAACATGGTGAAACCCTGTCTCTACTACAAAAATTATCTGGGAATGTTGATGCATGCCTGTAGTCCCAGCTTCTTGGGAGGATGAGGCAGGAGAATCACTTGAACCCGGGAGGCAGAGCCTGCAGTGAGCCAAGAAAGCTCCATTGCACTCCAGCCTGGGTGACAGAGCGAGACTCCATATTAAAAATAGACCAATGGAACAAAACAGAGGCAGTGGAGGCAACACAACGTATCTACAACTATATAATCTTTGATAAACCTGACAAAAACAAGCAATGGGGAAAGGATTCTCTGTTTAACAAATGGTGTTGGGAAAACTGGCTAGCCATGTGCAGAAAGCAGAAACTGGACCCCTTCCTAACACCTTACACTAAAATTAACTCCAGATGGATTAAAGACTTAAACATAAGACCTGGCACCATAAAAACCCTAAAAGGAAATCTAGGCAAAACTATCCAGGACATAGGAGTAGGCAAGGACTTCATGAACAAAACACCAAAAGCATTGGCAACAAAAGCCAAAATAGACAAATGGGACCTAATCAAACTCCACAGCTTCTGCACGGCAAAAGAAACAGTCACTAGAGTGAATCGGCAACCAACAGAATGGGAAAAAATTTTTGCAGTTTACCCATCTGACAAAGGGCTGATATCCAGAATTTACAAAGAACTCAAACAGATCTACAGGAAAAAAACAAACAAGCCCACTCAAAAGTGGGCAAAGGATATGAACAGACACTTTACGAAAGAAGACATATATGAGGCCAACAGTCA